>NC_079194.1:22725953-22929556 GCF_029499605.1 Hyla sarda
GGGATAGAGCGGCCGGAGGACGGGGGATAGAGCGGCCGGAGGACGGGGGATAGAGCGGCCGGAGGAAGGGGGGATAGAGCGGCCCGGAGGACGGGGGATAGAGCGGCCGGAGGAAGGGGGGATAGAGCGGCCGGAGGAAGGGGGGATAGAGCGGCCGGAGGACGGGGGATAGAGCGGCCGGAGGACGGGGGATAGAGCGGCCGGAGGACGGGGGATAGAGCGGCCGGAGGAAGGGGGGATAGAGCGGCCGGAGGAAGGGGGGATAGAGCGGCCGGAGGAAGGGGGGATAGAGCGGCCGGAGGACGGGGGATAGAGCGGCCCAGAGGAAGGGGGGATAGAGCGGCCGGAGGACGGGGGATAGAGCGGCCGGAGGACGGGGGATAGAGCGGCCGGAGGAAGGGGGGATAGAGCGGCCGGAGGACGGGGGATAGAGCGGCCGGAGGACGGGGGATAGAGCGGCCGGAGGAAGGGGGGATAGAGCGGCCCGGAGGACGGGGGATAGAGCGGCCGGAGGAAGGGGGGATAGAGCGGCCGGAGGACGGGGGATAGAGCGGCCGGAGGACGGGGGATAGAGCGGCCGGAGGACGGGGGATAGAGCGGCCGGAGCCGCAAATTCCGCAAATTAAAAAAAAATGCATTTTTAAACATCCGGTGTGCCCTGAAAGTCTTTCAGGGCACACCGGATGTTTAAAAATGCATTTATGTTTTTTTTTAATTTGCGGCTCCGGCCGCTCTATCCCTGCTGCCATACATGATGGGGATGTAGTCCTGAACTGTGAGCATACATTATGTAGGCTCACAGCTCAGGACTACATCCCCATCATGTATGATTGTGACTGTCGGGGATGTCCGGTGGGGCTGGGGTTTAGTAGGGAGAAAAAGAAAAAAAAGTCCTGCAGCAGCGGGCCGCAGCCGCGGTGATTAGGGTGTGCCTGTGCACACCCGGCACACCCCGTGCGCACGCCTATGTCTATGATGTAGAGTGAAGACGGTGCAGGGTGTAAGATTTTGTTTCTTATAGAGTCAGGTGTAGTTACAGACAACAGGGATGTTAGATATGACGCATGATGGCACCGTCCGTCCTGCTGGCCAGCAAAGGTGACGTCTTCCTTAAAGGGGTACTCCGCCCCTAGACATCTTATCCCCTATACAAAGGAACGCAGAGTGCAGCGGCGGGACCCCCATGATCTCCCTGCTGCATCCGGGGGTTCGTTTAGAGCGTTGGGTGCATCGCTGGAGGCTCGTGACTTCACGACCACGCCCCCTCAATGCAAGTCTATGGGAGGGGGCGTGTTGTCAGGGTGTGGCCATGACGCCACGAACCTCCGCCCCGCATCACCAGGCATCCAGCACAGAGCAAAGTTCGCTCCGCACAGCGGATGTCTGGGGAGCCGAGATCGCGGGGGTCCCCATCGGCAGGACCCCTGTGATCAGACATCTTATCGTGAAAAGGTATCTAGGGGCGGAGTACCCCTTTAACACTTTCCCATGCAGACGTTGCTGCTCCACATCAGGTCCCTTTTTGTAGTTATCTGTTCTAACACTTTGCTGTCTCTCTTGGCCACACTTAGGCCGGGTTCACACAAGCGGTATTTGAGCAGAATGTCCGCACAAAATATTCAGCAAGGACATTCCGCAGCAGCAGAGTCCCAGTGATTTCAATGGGATTCTGCTGCACTGTTCACACAGCAGAAAATTCTGATTCCGGCGTCCATAGAAACAATAATTAGGTCTATTCTTTCTGCTGAGTCCGCAAGGAAATGCATTGCGCCGTATGAGATGGCGCATTTCGGAGCAGTTTTAGCACCTGTCGGTCAGTCAAATGTGCAGAATCTCCGCACTTGTTTTTCGTGCAGACATTCCGCACATTTTCCCCTTGCCTTAGAGTACATGTCCAGTGTCCATCTTTCAAAGGAACCATCTGACAGTGCTCAATGACCAAGTAATAGGTTCCTATTCTAATGAACAGCAAAGGTGCGTCCTTGATTGTGCTATTAAAGGGGTATTCCAGGAAAAAACTTTATATATATATATATATATCAACTGGCTCCAGAAAGTTAAACAGATTTGTAAATTACTTCTATTAAAAAATCTTAATCCTTTCAGTACTTATGAGCATCTGAAGTTAAGGTTGTTCTTTTCTGTCTAAATCCTCTCTGATGACACGTGTCTCAGGAACCGCCCAGTTTAGAAGCAAATCCCCATAGCAAACCTCTTCTAAACTGGGCGGTTCCCAAGACAGGTGTCATCAGAGAGGATTTAGACAGAAAAGAACAACCTTAACTTCAGAAGCTCATAAGTACTGAAAGGATTAAGATTTTTTAATAGAAGTAATTTACAAATCTGTTTAACTTTCTGGAGCCAGTTGATATATATAAAAAAAAAGTTTTTTCCTGGAATACCCCTTTAAGGTTCGGACCCAGCTTTCCATGACCCTTTATCTTATTGCTGTCCATCCTTACCTTCTGCCTGTTACTCATGATGACCAAACCCCGCCTGCTCATACTTTTGCCAATACGAATGTCTCCTGCCTTTTCCTCTGGTACCTCTCCCCCATACACATTAGATGGTCGGCCTTGTTCACAGGTTCAGCCGACACTTATCTGATATTTAGGGACAGCTCAGGTTCTTCAAAGACAGAGTTATTTAACCCCTTAAGGACTCAGGGTTTTTCCGTTTTTGCACTTTCGTTTTTTCCTCCTTACCTTTTAAAAATCATAACCCTTTAAATTTTCCATCTAAAAATCCATATTATGGCTTATTTTTTGCGTCGCCAATTCTACTTTGCAGTGACATTAGTCATTTTACCCAAAAATGCACGTCGAAACGGAAAAAAAAATCATTGTGCGACAAAATCGAAAAAAAACGCCATTTTGTAAATTTTGGGGGCTTCCGTTTCTACGCAGTGCATATTTCGGTAAAAATTACACCTTATCATTATTCTGTAGGTTCATACGATTAAAATGATCCCCTACTTATATAGGTTGGATTTTGTCGCACTTCTGGAAAAAATCATAACTACATGCAGGAAAATTTATACGTTTAAAAATGTCATCTTCTGACCCCTATAACTTTTTTATTTTTCCAAGTACAGGGCGGATCTGAAGTTTTTATCGGTATGATTTTAGTTTTGATCGGACTTTTTGATCACTTTTTATTAATTTTTTTAATGGTATAAAAAGTGACCAAAATACGCTTTTTTGGACTTTGGAATTTTTTTGCGCGTACGCCATTGACTGTGCGGTTTAATTAATGATATATTTTTATAGTTTGGACATTTACGCACGCAGCGATACCACATATGTTTATTTTATTTTTTTTTACACTGTTTTATTTTTTTTATGGGAAAAGGTCGGTGATTCAAACTTTTATTAGGGAAGGGGTTAAATGACCTTTATTAACACTTTTTTTTTAAAAATTTTTTTGCAGTGTTATAGGTCCCATAGGGACCTATAACACTGCACACACTGATCTCTTATACTGATCATTGTTATCCCATAGGGACCTATAACACTGCACACACTGATCTCTTATACTGATCATTGTTATCCCATAGGGACCTATAACACTGCACACACTGATCATTGTTATCCCATAGGGACCTATAACACTGCACACACTGATCTCTTATACTGATCATTATTATCCCATAGGGACCTATAACACTGCACACACTGATCTCTTATACTGATCATTGTTATCCCATAGGGACCTATAACACTGCACACACTGATCTCTTATACTGATCATTGTTATCCCATAGGGACCTATAACACTGCACACACTGATCTCTTATACTGATCATTGTTATCCCATAGGGACCTATAACACTGCACACACTGATCATTGTTATCCCATAGGGACCTATAACACTGCACACACTGATCTCTTATACTGATCATTATTATCCCATAGGGACCTATAACACTGCACACACTGATCTCTTATACTGATCATTGTTATCCCATAGGGACCTATAACACTGCACACACTGATCTCTTATACTGATCATTGTTATCCCATAGGGACCTATAACACTGCACACACTGATCTCTTATACTGATCATTGTTATCCCATAGGGACCTATAACACTGCACACACTGATCATTGTTATCCCATAGGGACCTATAACACTGCACACACTGATCTCTTATACTGATCATTATTATCCCATAGGGACCTATAACACTGCACACACTGATCTCTTATACTGATCATTGTTATCCCATAGGGACCTATAACACTGCACACACTGATCTCTTATACTGATCATTGTTATCCCATAGGGACCTATAACACTGCACACACTGATCTCTTATACTGATCATTGTTATCCCATAGGGACCTATAACACTGCACACACTGATCTCCTATGCTGATCACTGGCGTGTATTAAGACGCCTGTGATCAGTGTTATCGGCGCTTGACTATATAGCAGTATATAAAATAAGTTAGTGTTTCCCAACCAGGGGTGCCTTCAGCTGTTGCAAAACTACAACTCCCAGCATGTGGGACCATATAGTAGTATATAGGATAGGTCAGTGTTTCCCAACCAGATTTGCCTCCAGCTGTTGAAAAACTACAACTCCCAGCATGTTGGACCATATAGTAGTATATAGGATAGGTCAGTGTTTCCCAAACATGGGGTGCCTCCAGCTGTTGAAAAACTACAACTCCCAGCATGTTGGACCATATAGTAGTATATAGTATAGGTCAGTGTTTCCCATCCAGGGATGCCTCCAGCAGGTTGCAAAACTACAACTCCCAGCATGTTGGACTATATAGTTTTATATAGTATAGGTCAGTGTTTCCCAACCAGATTTGCCTCCAGCTGTTGAAAAACTACAACTCCCAGCATGTTGGACCGTATATGGTGCAACATTCCGGAAGTTGGAGGACTAGTTGGATAAATACCGGCCATTGCATTATCAGTGTTTTTAATATAAAAATACCAGCAGGGTGGACAAAATACCTGCTGTGCCGGTAAAAAAAAACGGCAATTCCGGTAAAATACTGGCCAGGTGGCTACCCTAGCTGGACACTGTGCAATACAAATAAAAAACAAAAATGATAATTTTACTCTGCACACTACCATAACCCATATATCTGCTAAGATTATTAAGATTCCTAATAACCCCTTTGTAACATGCCGTTCATACTCAATAAATGTGCGTAAAGTCTACAAAACATCTGCATGACATGGAGGCCTCCTCGTCCCACAGGACCTGCCCTTTTGTTAAAGTAGCCAGTAATAGCATAGAGATAGTAATACTAAGGGGACAATATCCACCTCCTAACTCTCTAAGGTGATGACCCGCAGCCTGAGACCCAGGATCTGGACATTTTGTTTTCTATGTAGCCTCTCCAGAACATACCCAAAGGGCTTTCTCTCCCATTCTTCCCTGTAAAAATATGTTATTATTATGATCACATTTGTCATGGCCGCATTTCTCTGAGGAGAATTGAGGTTTTAGATGTCAGAAAAGAATTCAGCGATGCAAAATGATGTCAGAATTTACAAGATAAGAAATGGTACAATGGAGAATGACCTATGTGGATGGCTGAAGCTTGTAGTACTCACGCTGGTCACGACTTGGATCTCATTGGTCACAAGGGTTTGAGGGCTTTCTCAGTGTCTCCTCACACTCTGCACTAGGCCTGTCCTACTTTGGTCCTAGTGTGTAGCTATGGGGCCCTTGTTCAACTTCTCCCCAATGACTGGAATTGTCCCACTTCCATTCCTTTCCTGCTCTCGTCTCAGGACTGGGTCTGTAGGTAGTGTCCTAGACTGAGTTCTTAGCAGAAGCTGGCATTGTCCCAAGTTGTCCTGGGCCACTCTACTCTCACAATCTCTTAACAGGCAGGAAAAGAAGCTGAACTGTACTCCTCTTTCCTGCTGCACTCCTTTCTCTTCTTCTCAGTAGAGAGGTTGGACAAGTGCAAGCATGTCCCTGTAAGGTTCCTAGAAATGAATATGTGGTGAGCCACGGGGGTGCAATGTGAGGTGTAGGTGCAGATGGTGTGGCCCAGGGGTAGATGGTGTTAACCCCTAAGTGTTTGTGACACCAGGGCGGGGTTTGCCTATGTAACCACCCAAAGGTAATCCCATTACTCCTAGGTAAGCCAGGGGTAAATAATAGTCCAAGGCCAGGTTAAGGTTTACGGTAGCTTTACTGAAGTTGAACAGGTATAACAGTCTTTACAGGGCAGTAAGGTTCCCAGAGAGGTGACCAGTAACATAAGGGACCTCGCAGCTTGCTGGGACTTGTAGTGACTTGACAGACTCTCGCACAGTCACGCTGACTATAACTGACTTGACTTGACTGAAGATAGTGACAGCAGACAGAGATGACCTGACTTACTGACTTGTGGCTGCAATTTAGGCTTGAGACCTCCAGATGTGCTGACACTGGCTCTGAGACGTCTGGACTGGACTTGACCTCAGGATAAAGTGAATAAAACACAAAGAAGAGGGAAGGCACACCTATAATGCAATGTCCTGACCCGAATCTCCGCCGGGATACACCGAGGAGGACTCCTAGGACAAATGTGGGCAGGACCTGCGGGGTGCACGTATGAAGGTGAAGTATCATATATATAACAAATGAAAAGAGGTGTAGTGCACTCACCGATCAGTCCGTAGTCAGCCGCTATTAAAGCCGGTCCGGGGTAGCGGGATCACGCTGTGTGGTACGGAGCGCTCGGAGGCGATGCCGACATTTCGCGCATACAGACGCGCTTCGTCCGGCCTCTGAAATTTACGTCATCGCGCTACGTATTTATGCTGCGACCCGGTGTCTAGGGTTGTCGTGGCAACGTACAAACATACAGGTACGGAGGCAAAGAGAGGTCAATACAAAACAAACTCAAAACTACGTACCAAGGCCCTTAGACAGCAGGAGAAACACCCAGGTGACTTGCGCCAATCAAAACCTATGAACTGTGCAGGAAAATTCTACTGGACACCGTGCAGAAACAGAGCTAGGAAAAAGAGTAGAAGCAGGATATACTTATAGGTATAATGGTAATATATATTGGCTATAAATATATAAAAGCAAGTAGAAACCCAACAGAGAAACCAAAACAGAGTTATTTGAGAAAGGGTGAGAGGTCCAGGAGATCATTAAGACCAGTTGGTCCCTGAGCCTCATAAGGATCCACCTAACATTTTAATAGAAGATTTTTTCTATCACCCCCTGAATGTTGTATAGGGGATTCTCTGTAAACCACCGAACCTAAATACTTCTGCATCGTTATTGTGCTCTAAGCGTAAGTGGTCGGCTATTCTCGGGGATCCTTGTCCTTTTCTAAGAGAATAAAGGTGCTCTCTGAATCGGGTAGATAGGTGACGTTCAGTCTTCCCTATATAGAACCTTAAGGATGGGCAGACAAGATAATATACAATGTAAGTACTTTTACAAGTAATTATATGTGAAATTTGATGCGTGATGCCGCCTAAAGTGCAGATTTTCTCGCAGGTATTGTAATTATATCAGCAGCAGTTGCCACATTTGTAATTACCTATGAGGAAGGACTTTGATAACCAGGTTTCGGAGTGAAACACAAGAAAGATAAAGTGAAACACAAAAGAGATTGTAGTACCTCCCCCTCTTATAAAGGGGGCTGAGCAAGGAGCCCATAGGCTAGCTGCGGGTCACCTGTTCACCTGGTGCTCTCTGGGCAACAAAACATATGACTTGAATATGTGACAACCCTTAGCAGTGCTTGATAAAGACTAGAGGAGTCTAGTCGAAATGTCGCTACTTGCTGTGAACTCCCCACGTTTTTTATGGAATAAATCACTTGGAATTTTTTTCACCTAACTTTGTGTGCTGCAGTATATCCCTTTTTTGTATGTATGTATATATATATATATATATATATATATATATATATATATCAAAAACCTAAAACCCTTACTGCTTTCTGCAAAACCTGTTATATGACAGTTACAGTAATATGAACAATATAAAATGGTAAAAACTAGTGCAAATTGGTATAAAACAGCCCATATTAAATTGTGATAGCCTGGGGGAGTAGGGTATGGGGAGTGTAGCTGTGCGGTGACTAAAGGGTGCTTGGGTGCTTGTTAACCCTTGCTATTCGTGACGCCAGGGTGAGGGCTCCTCAGTAATGCTTGTCCTACCGCCACCCTTCCCAAGAGCGATAGGAAGGTAGATAATAAGGGAATGTCCACAACCGGAGAGTTTTCTGAAACAGTTGTAACTTTTACTGAAGATTTTCTGCAAGCTTCATAACCGGAACAGTTGCTATACATGCAAGCTTTCTTTGGAGATTGACAAAGGTTGGGACTTTAGCAATTTAGAGTCTTTAACATAACATGCGCTGTTCCACTGGATTTAGGGGATTTAGTTGCGGTCCAGTAGTCACACTAGCTTTAGCGAGGGTAGTTTAGAACACACGGTTTAAGTTCCGCTGAGGCCGGTAGGTTTTCAGGCCTAGCGTGTCTTTGCAAGTTGCGCAGATCCGTCCTGCTAGTCCAGCATCCACGAGAGCAGCAACCAAGAGAGCTATAATTGGCTACAGCTCCCTTATCAATCACCATTACAAAGGATTGTGAGTAACACGTGACCAAAGGACCTCCAAAGGTCCTCCAACATACCATAGAGGATATTAACATGGTCACATGACCGAAGGTCCTGCGACGCTAAACAAGGTAAGTACTATACATTATATTAAATATACATTGTTACCAAATATATACATGTATTAACAGTATAGAATTAGAGTTGAGAAGAGGCGACTAGGGGCTGTCCCACCTGAGGGACCCTACCTGAGCGTAGTTACTCTGACTTTGGGGACCTCTACACTAGGTACGGTATGCAATATGGTACCGGGACACCACAAAATATAGATATTTATCAGTCAATACCCTTTCACAGGCTCCACAGGGATCTTAGTTGGACACTGCATGTGCTTCATCCATCAATGAATTGAACTTTAACATTTTCTCCTAATTTTTAAGACATGACTTAAATGTTACACTTGTGATTTACATTAGGATCTGGAGAGGAAACAACGTTGCAAGCCATCTTGTAGCCAATTAAGATAACATACAACGTTGTCAGATCTAATCTACTGGTCCATTTCTTGCTTCATATGGAAACATTAAAGTCATTGTGTAAGTCACGGTAATGGCAACACATTATATACAGCAAAATCATAAGAAGAGAAAGAACATTTCTAAATCACATGCTGTAGAACTTTTCCAACATGAAATGAACTGAGGTAGATATTACAAATAGATCTAGCAAATATAAAAATATGTCACCTTATGTTGGCAAATGGCCTTTCACCTTCCATGGCCTTAAGGACACAACCAAGACAACACAGGAGCAGCTTAGTGACAACTCTGTGGATGTCCTCGAGAAGCCCAGCCAGAGCCCGAACCCAATGGAACATTTCTGTAGAGACCTGAAAATGGCTTCCACCAATGGTCTCCATCCAACCTGACAGAGCTGAGAGGATCTGCAGAGAAGAATGGCAGAAAATCCCCAAATCCAAGTGTGTAAACCTTGTGGCCTCATCCCCAAGAAGACTGGAATGGCTGCTAAAGGTACTAAGTCTTCAGTAAAGGGTATGAATACTTTTGTCACTTCAAGATTTTAGTTTTTCCTTTTCAGTAAATTAGCAAAGATTTCGAACATTCTGTTGTCATTACGGGGTATTGAGTGCAGAATGATGGGGATTTTTTTTACCGTATTTTTCGCCGTATAAGACGCATTTTTCTTCCCCAAAACTGGGGGGAAAAAGTCGTTGCGTCTTTAACGGCGAATACACCCCTATCGCGGCGGTCCCTGCGGCCATCAATGGCTGGGACCCGCGGCTAATACAGGACATCACCGATCGCGGTGATGCCCTGTATTAACCCTTCAGACGCGGCGATCAAAGCTGGCCGCCGCGTCTGAAGGGAAAGTGACACTAACCCGGCTGTTCAGCGATTTCACCGCGGCGGTCCCGAACAGCCCGACTGAATAGCCGGGTTAGTGCTTACAGGACACCGGGAGGGACCTTACCTGCCTCCTCGGTGTCTTCTCCGTTCAGGGATCCCCTGTATGGCCGGCACTCTCCTTCCTCGTCATCACGTCGTCGCGTACGTGCATCGGCGTGCGTAACGACGTGATGACGGCGACGGAGAGCGAGGATACACGGCCGGCAGCAGAGACGTTCCGGAGCGACGGGGACACGGCGACAGCGATGGAGCGACATCCAGGGCAGCGGTGACGGGTCCGGAGCGGCGGGGACACGGGAGTATTACCTCCTATGCAGTGGTCTTCAATCTGCGGACCTCCAGATGTTGCAAAACTACAACTCCCAGCATGCCCGGACAGCCAACGGCTGTCCGGGCATGCTGGGAGTTGTAGTTTTGCAACATCTGGAGGTCCGCAGGTTGAAGACCACTATTGGGTTCAAAATCTTTATTTTTTTAGATTTTGCCCCTAAAAATTGGGTGCGTCTTATACGCCGGTGCGTCCTATAGGGTGAAAAATACGGTAATTATTATTTTAGCACAAGGCCGCAACATAACAATATGTGAAAAAGCCCAAAGGGTCTGAAGACTTTCTAAATACACTTCCAAATTATATTTCACCAAATGTTATGTGCTTATAGCTTGTAGTGTTTCTAAGCGTATAACAAAAAAGCAGCAGGAAATGTATAATAGTATTAAAGGGGTATTCCGGTGCTCCAGCGTTCTGAACCACGCTCGTAGCCGGAGGCCGTAATCGTGACGTCATGACCACTCCCCCTCGTGATGTCACATCACGCCCCCTCCATTCATGTCTATGGGAGGGGGCGTGTCGGTAGACACGCCCCCTCCCATAGCCATGAATGGAGGGGGCTTGATGTGACATCACAAGGGGGCGTGGCCATTACAACACGACCACTGCCGCGGGAAGTCGGCATTAGTTTAGAATGTTGGATGCTGGAGGAGATCCCGGGGGCCCCAGTAACGGGACCCCCGCTATCAGACACTATTCCTTCATATAGGGGATAAGATGTCTAGCAGTGGAGTACCTCTTTAAGGATGTAAAGCCGCTTATCATGGTAGACTGTTCATAATCAATAAATGGTGGTTGTGCTGACGGGTTAACACGGCGTGCAATTTTCTTAGCAAATTGTAGTTTACGTCGGATATCCCATGAAAATTAAAAAATCTGAAACTTTTGAGGTTTGTTTTGCACGCTTGCTACTACCACCCCTTCACAGCTGCACGCTTGCCTCGTCAATAGTCTTCCATAATATATTACTGCTGCTGGGAAACCTACCCTGCCCAGGATACAGATAAAAAAAGAAAAACTGAAACCTAGTTGACCTTTTGGTGCTTTTGATTCATATCGTATTTATTTGGACTGAATCGCATCTGACGGCTGATTCTAAAGAAATGAACTCAAAATGAATTCCAGGAAAAATCGCTCATTTCTAAACATGTTGCTAATGTGGTTTAGTAAATCTCCTCCAATGTTTCTATTACTGGATGAGGAATTTCGAAGCAAAAAGGTACATTAGAAAGTTGCAGAAACTGTTATAATGCAAAGTATGGCATGAACATGAAAAAAAAAAAAAACTTAAAGGGGTAGTCCAGTGGAAATTTTTTTTTATTTTAATAAACTGGTGCCAGAAAGCTAAACAGATTTGAAAATTACGTCTATATAAACATTTTAATCCTTCCAGTACTTATTAGCTGTTGTATGCTCCAGAGGAAGGTCTTTTCTGTCTGTCCACAGTGCTCTCTGCTGACACCTCTGTCCATGTCAGGAACTGTCCAGAGCAGGAGCAAATCCCTATAACAAATCTATCCTGCTCTGGACAGTTCCTGACACAGACAGAGGTGTCAGCAGAGAGCACAGTGGTCAGACTGGAAAGAACTACACAACTTCCTCTGGAGCTAACAACAGCTGATAAGTACTGGAAGGATTAAGATTTTTGAATAGAAGTCATTTCCAAATCTGTTTGACTTTCTGGCACCGGTTGATTTAAAAAAAAAAAAAATGGTTTCCACCGGAGTACCCCTTTTAAAATAAAATCGAGGGGTAGGTGTTGGTGAAGGCTATGCTGCTTCCAGACACCGTAGACTTTCTTTGTGACAGCGCTGATGAAGATTAATCGTAGCCAAACCGATGAACAAGACGAAACGGAAGGCTAGCGCAGGTCTAGCTATTAGTATTGCTATTTATTGCACACAATCTGACATTAGATATTATCTTGTCAATAGACTCATTGTTATTAATGACAGAGATCCTTGTCCTTCTGGTAAAATCCATTATACCACTGGCAGAGAAAGCGGAATCACACGTGTGCCAGACTAAACAGTGCCCAGATAAAAACACATTGCACCAGAACCAAAGCTCTTATAACTCCGATATTACCTGGGACTGATGGGAGTCTAGGCTTGTTGGATACGTTTGTGGTGGCCCAGTACAGAAGTGGCACACTATTTGGTCCTTTCAGGTGGACTCGGTCCCAGTCCCCTGGCCTCAAACTCCTCAGGACTCTCGTCATACTGTGGTTATCTAAAGGGTTAATGTGTTGTTTTTAAGTGAATAAAGTCTTTATGTCCTTTGTTAAGTCATGTAACCAGGAAAGCTGTCAGTGACCAGGTGACTTGTGGGTGACCTATGGGAGTCCTCCAAATTGCTCCCTTAAATACTTGGGAGAAGCAAGTTCAGGTTCAGTTTAGACCTTGGTGTCCTGAGGGAGACCAAGGCCTAACCAGGCAGCCCCCCTTCCATCAACCGTGTACCCCTTCAGGTGAAAGTCAAAACCTGGTAAGCAACCACAGGAGAGAAGTCTAGTCAGTCATAGTCAAGTCTATCCAGCCTGCTAAAGTCAGCGTGGGGTTGCATAATTAACCCCTTGGGGACGGAGGGTTTTTCCATTTTTGCACTTTCGTTTTTTCCTCATAACCCTTTAAATCCATATGATGGCTTATTTTTTGCGCCTCCAATTCTACTTTGCCCAAAAATCTACGGTGAAATGAAAAAAAAAATCATAGCACTGCGGAATCTGTAGGCGCTATATAAATAAATAATTATTATATTGTGCGACAAAATTGAAGAAAAAACGCCATTTTGTAACTTTTGGGGGCTTCCGTTTCTACGTAGTACATTTTTCGGTAAAAATGACACCTCATCTTTATTCTGTAGGTCCGTATGATTAAAATGATCCCCTACTTACATAGATTGGATATTGTCGTACTTCTGTAAAAAATCATAACTACATGCAGGAAAATTTATACGTTTAAAAATGTCATTTTCTGACCCCTATAACTTTTTTATTTTTCTGCGTATGGGGCGGTATGAGGGCTATTTTTTTGTGCTGTGATCTGAAGTTTTTAGCGGTACCATTTTTCTATTGATTGGACTTTTTGATTGCTTTTATTCATTTTTTCATGATATAAAAAGTGACCAAAAAAACGCTATTTTGGACTTTGGAAATTTTTTTGCGCATACGTCATTGACCGTGCGACTTAATGAATGATATATTTTTATAATTCAGACATTTCCGCACGCAGTGATATCACATATGTGTAGTTTTATTTTTATTTACACTGTTTTTTTTTATGGGATGATTCAAACTTTTATTAGGGGAGGGGTTAAATGACCTTTATTTACTTTTTTTCCCCCTTTTTTTCCAGTGTTATAGCTCCCACAAGTCATTCGGTGATTGGACAGTGAGGAAGGTAGGGATCCTCCTGCTGTCTTAGAGCTGTTCGGGATGCCCCCTGAGCCCCCTGAGCCCCCTGACCGGCAACGTTTTACTTTCACTCCGTCCCCAACAGGTTAAGTATAAGCCCACTACAAGTCCCAGCCAGCCCACAAGTCTCCTATGTCACTGGTCATCTCCTTGGGCCTAACTGAGCTATAAAGACTATTCCATCTATCTGCCTCAGTAAAGCTGCCGTTGTTCTGTAACCTTGCATCGGAGTGATTATTTGCCAAGCGCCTGGCTCAGGAACCAGCGGCCATACCTCAGGTGGTGTAGAGGATAACCATGTCCTGGCATCACAAACACAAGGGGTTAATGCCATCTGCCCCTAAGGTAATAACATCTGCCCTTCATCAACATCCTCACCATACGTTCTTACACGAATTCGCAGCTAAATCTTGCTAAAATGTATAGTATAGTGAATGGGTTTCTGTTCACAAATTCACACTTTGGAATTTGTGAACGGAAAATCCGCTTGGAAATTTCCGCCTGAAGAATGGCGTTGCTCTTTCTTCAGGCGGAAATCCACACGGAACACATTGCAGTCTATTAGAGACTGCAGTGTCTGCGCGGTCCTAGCGCCGACTGATTCAGTCAGCGCTGGCCGCACTCGGAATCTCCGGGCGGAAATTTTCTGCCCGGAGATTCCGTAGTCTGAACCCAGCCTTAGGGTACGTTCACAGTTCGGAGATTCCATCAGGCGATCTCCGCCAAAGATACTTCAGCGGTAGGACCCTGGGGCACTGCGCTATCACCATTTACAGCTATGCAGTACTCTCAGAATTCAGCGCAAATAATAAACATGTTCTTTCTTTGGATATGAGGACGAGATATGAGGACAAGTTAGGGGGATGAGATGTGAGATCCAGATATGAGGACGAGATATGAGGATAAGATAGGGGGATGAGATGTGAGATCCAGATATGAGGACGAGATATGAGGATAAGATAGGGGGATGAGATGTGAGATCCGGATATGAGGACGAGATATGAGGATAAGATAGGAGGACGAGACATGAGGAGAAGAGCGTCATTGTTGCTTTTCCTCTCCCATATGGATTAGGTAGGAAGACTGAGTAATGCCTGGTAGTTAATATTATTTGTGGTAGAGGGTGTGATGCAAAGGGCAGATGGAATTACCCTAGGGGGCGATGGCATTAACCCCTTGTATTCGTGACGCCAGGGCGTGGTTTATCCTCCCGAAGGTATACCGCTGGATCCTGGGCAAGGCACGGGGGAAATAATGACTCCGATGCCAAGTTACAGATAACAGTAGCTTTACTGAGATTAGACAGGTGGTAAAGTCTATACAGTTCAGCCAGGGCCCAAGGAGGTGACCAGTGATTTCAGAGACCTTAAGGGCTTGCTGGGACTTGTAGTAGAGGTGGACAATTTAGTGCAAGCCATTTTGACTAGCCGGATGACTGTGACTTGACTGACTTGTGACTGACAAGACTGTGACTGTGGTTACTTGCAGGTTTGTAGCTTGTGGCTGTAGACTGGACTCGAGGCTCCTATGACTCTGGACACTTAGGCTCGACTTGACTGGACCTCAGCAAAGAATAAGAGAGCGAGCAGAGGCTCCACCCAGGGCTTATATGGGGGAGGCTCTGGTGGGGTCCCATTGGTCACCCCTAGGTAACCTGGTCACTGATACCTCCTGGGTAACAATCACATGACAAATCACATGGTAAACAGTCTTAAAGATATAACACCCCTACATATATAACATAGGGATAATATACAACTACAATAAACAGATGCGGGGGGGGGGGGGGGTAGTGGACACTGCTGGAGGCTGCCTGACAGGGCATCAAGGGTAAGGGGTAACACCTCCCATACTGGCCCACCACATATTATCTTCAGTATTGTAGAATCATATTATTGCCCACCTCCGCGTGGTGGATGGGGGACACGTTTTGATCAAAAAGTGCGCTAAGAGCCTCCATTTTTTGACCAAGAGTGCTCCTGCAACCTTTCTTTCTTTTTTTGTACATTATTGGTAATATTGCTTTTGGTTTACTACGTTTTGTACAGTATGATGGTTATATGTATAGTGATGAGATTGGTTCCCAGTATGACTGTATTATTTTTTGTTCATACAAAGAGACGATAGGTTGGTGCACACATGTGACTCACAGACAGGGCGGCGCAATGCAGGAGGTGAGTGGTGGCTCAATGAGAAGACTGGGTCAATGGATTGTTTCAGGCTTTATTGGTCCCGCAGCGTCTCCATGTTGCTCCAATTTCATTTAGAGGCCTTCAGCATTTTTCATTCTCACACATTCATCTGATCCTGGTAAAAGTACAACATGTCCTGAAAACACGAAGTATCCTACAGCTGTATAAAGTATAAGGCTTCCGTCTGCTGGATGGATGAGGCCACGGGCCGGCGGGATGTGTGCTAAAGCTGCTCGGTTACATGTACCGTGTATACTCCAGTATTAGCCATTCCGAATATAAGCCGAGGCCCCTAATTTCACCCCAAAAACCCAGGAAAACGTATTGACTCGAGTATAAGCCTAGGGTCGGAATTACATCCCCCCCCATGTCATCATTCCCCCACCCCTGTCCATATGTCCCCCTGTCCATATCATCCCCTGTCCATATGACCCCCTGTCCATATGACCCCCTGTCAATATCCCCCCTGTCATCATCCAGATCCCCCTGTTAATATCCCCCCTGTCCATATGACCCCCTGTCATCATCTAGACCCCCCTTTCATTTTCTTCTCACCTCCCCAGTCGCTGCTCTAGTAGCTGCAGGGACCGTCCAGGGATGGTGAACCGGGTTGTCCATCTTCACTGCAGGGACCACCCGCTCCAGTGGGAGGATGAGCCGGTATGGGCCGTCCATCTTCACCGGGAGGCCTTCTTCTCTGCTCCGGGCCATCCTCAGACTAGTGACGTTGCATTGACGCCACCACGCAGGGACGTCCGTGCACAGCAGACGTCTGTGCGCAGGGACGCCCCTGACGTCATATGTCTGCCCAGCATGGACATTCTTGCGCGGCAGCGTCAATGCAGCCTCACTAGTCCGGGGACAGCCCGGCCAAGACGGCCAAGACCAGCTCCCCCTCCCCACCAGAATGCGGATGGTCCCTGCAGTGAAGATGAACGGCCCGGCCCACCCCCAAACCGGTATGCCTAAAGCAATATTTATTTTTTTTGTTCACTGCAGTATAAGCCGAGAAAAATCGTGCTGAAAAATTTGGCTTATACTCGAGTATATACGGTAGTTCTATAATGACTTACAGTCTGAGGTCACGCAACAGTGAAATGAAGGAAACGTCAGAATTGTCTGGAAGAAAACAGGAAAAGTTCAAAGTGATAAGGAAGAGGTGTAAAATAGTATGCGATGCTTTGATGTGAGCTCCTTCACTGTCACAATGGGTCATTATGAGGAAATGATCACACGTAACGTCTTCAGGAATATACGACCACAATGGGTTAACCCATTCAGATTAGACTGTACTTTCCAATAGAAAAACCCTCTTCAGCCACCTTTCTTGCCAAAAAATACGGGCCATGCTAATTTGCATAATTAATTATATATGCGTGACATCACGGGATCCACATATACGGGGGAAATTTTCTCCTATTGTGACCCCTATAACTTCTTTATTTCTCCTTATACGGGGCTGTATGGGGGTAATTTTATGTGCCCTGATCTGTGGTTTTCAACAGGACCATTTTTGTTTTGATGGGACTTTTTGAGCACTTTTTTTTTAAATTAAATTTGGGAGTTATAGTTAGTTACCAACTACTACTCCCAGCATGACCTGATACAGCCTGTGGCTCAGCAGCTGCCCCAAACGTAAACTACAACTCCCAGCATGTTGGAGTATATAGTAGTATATGTCAGTGTTTCCCAACTAGGGGTGCCTCCAGCTGTTGCAAAACTACAACTCCCAGCATGTTGGACTATATAGTAGTATATAGTATAGATCAGTGTTTCCCAACCTGGGGTGTCTCCAGCTGTTGCAAAACTACGACTCCCAGCATGCCCTGATACAGCCTGTGGCTCAATAGCTGCCCCAAACGAAAACTACAACTCCCAGCATGTTGGACTATATAGTAGTATATAGTATAGATCAGTGTTTCCCAACCAGGGGTGTCTCCAACTGTTGCAAAACTACAACTCCCAGCATGCCCTGATACAGCCTGTGGCTCAGCAGCTGCCCCAAACGTAAACTACAACTCCCAGCATGTTGGAGTATATAGTAGTATATGTCAGTGTTTCCCAACTAGGGGTGCCTCCAGCTGTTGCAAAACTACAACTCCCAGCATGTTGGACTATATAGTAGTATATAGTATAGATCAGTGTTTCCCAACCTGGGGTGTCTCCAGCTGTTGCAAAACTACGACTCCCAGCATGCCCTGATACAGCCTGTGGCTCAATAGCTGCCCCAAACGAAAACTACAACTCCCAGCATGTTGGACTATATAGTAGTATATAGTATAGATCAGTGTTTCCCAACCAGGGGTGTCTCCAACTGTTGCAAAACTACAACTCCCAGCATGCCCTGATACAGCCTGTGGCTCAGCAGCTGCCCCAAACGTAAACTACAACTCCCAGCATGTTGGAGTATATAGTAGTATATGTCAGTGTTTCCCAACTAGGGGTGCCTCCAGCTGTTGCAAAATTACAACTCCCAGCATGTTGGACTATATAGTAGTATATAGTATAGATCAGTGTTTCCCAACCTGGGGTGTCTCCAGCTGTTGCAAAACTACAACTCCCAGCATGCCCTGATACAGCCTGTGGCTCAATAGCTGCCCCAAACGAAAACTACAACTCCCAGCATGTTGGACTATATAGTAGTATATAGTATAGATCAGTGTTTCCCAACCAGGGGTGTCTCCAACTGTTGCAAAACTACAACTCCCAGCATGCCCTGATACAGCCTGTGGCTCAGCAGCTGCCCCAAACGTAAACTACAACTCCCAGCATGTTGGAGTATATAGTAGTATATGTCAGTGTTTCCCAACTAGGGGTGCCTCCAGCTGTTGCAAAACTACAACTCCCAGCATGTTGGACTATATAGTAGTATATAGTATAGATCAGTGTTTCCCAACCTGGGGTGTCTCCAGCTGTTGCAAAACTACGACTCCCAGCATGCCCTGATACAGCCTGTGGCTCAATAGCTGCCCCAAACGAAAACTACAACTCCCAGCATGTTGGACTATATAGTAGTATATAGTATAGATCAGTGTTTCCCAACCAGGGGTGTCTCCAACTGTTGCAAAACTACAACTCCCAGCATGCCCTGATACAGCCTGTGGCTCAGCAGCTGCCCCAAACGTAAACTACAACTCCCAGCATGTTGGAGTATATAGTAGTATATGTCAGTGTTTCCCAACTAGGGGTGCCTCCAGCTGTTGCAAAACTACAACTCCCAGCATGTTGGACTATATAGTAGTATATAGTATAGATCAGTGTTTCCCAACCTGGGGTGTCTCCAGCTGTTGCAAAACTACGACTCCCAGCATGCCCTGATACAGCCTGTGGCTCAATAGCTGCCCCAAACGAAAACTACAACTCCCAGCATGTTGGACTATATAGTAGTATATAGTATAGATCAGTGTTTCCCAACCAGGGGTGTCTCCAACTGTTGCAAAACTACAACTCCCAGCATGCCCTGATACAGCCTGTGGCTCAGCAGCTGCCCCAAACGTAAACTACAACTCCCAGCATGTTGGAGTATATAGTAGTATATGTCAGTGTTTCCCAACTAGGGGTGCCTCCAGCTGTTGCAAAATTACAACTCCCAGCATGTTGGACTATATAGTAGTATATAGTATAGATCAGTGTTTCCCAACCTGGGGTGTCTCCAGCTGTTGCAAAACTACAACTCCCAGCATGCCCTGATACAGCCTGTGGCTCAATAGCTGCCCCAAACGAAAACTACAACTCCCAGCATGTTGGACTATATAGTAGTATATAGTATAGATCAGTGTTTCCCAACCAGGGGTGTCTCCAACTGTTGCAAAACTACAACTCCCAGCATGCCCTGATACAGCCTGTGGCTCAGCAGCTGCCCCAAACGTAAACTACAACTCCCAGCATGTTGGAGTATATAGTAGTATATGTCAGTGTTTCCCAACTAGGGGTGCCTCCAGCTGTTGCAAAACTACAACTCCCAGCATGTTGGACTATATAGTAGTATATAGTATAGATCAGTGTTTCCCAACCTGGGGTGTCTCCAGCTGTTGCAAAACTACGACTCCCAGCATGCCCTGATACAGCCTGTGGCTCAATAGCTGCCCCAAACGAAAACTACAACTCCCAGCATGTTGGACTATATAGTAGTATATAGTATAGATCAGTGTTTCCCAACCAGGGGTGTCTCCAACTGTTGCAAAACTACAACTCCCAGCATGCCCTGATACAGCCTGTGGCTCAGCAGCTGCCCCAAACGTAAACTACAACTCCCAGCATGTTGGAGTATATAGTAGTATATGTCAGTGTTTCCCAACTAGGGGTGCCTCCAGCTGTTGCAAAACTACAACTCCCAGCATGTTGGACTATATAGTAGTATATAGTATAGATCAGTGTTTCCCAACCTGGGGTGTCTCCAGCTGTTGCAAAACTACGACTCCCAGCATGCCCTGATACAGCCTGTGGCTCAATAGCTGCCCCAAACGAAAACTACAACTCCCAGCATGTTGGACTATATAGTAGTATATAGTATAGATCAGTGTTTCCCAACCAGGGGTGTCTCCAGCTGTTGCAAAACTACAACTCCCAGCATGCCCTGATACAGCCTGTGGCTCAGCAGCTGCCCCAAACGTAAACTACAACTCCCAGCATGTTGGAGTATATAGTAGTATATGTCAGTGTTTCCCAACTAGGGGTGCCTCCAGCTGTTGCAAAACTACAACTCCCAGCATGTTGGACTATATAGTAGTATATAGTATAGATCAGTGTTTCCCAACCTGGGGTGTCTCCAGCTGTTGCAAAACTACAACTCCCAGCATGCCCTGATACAGCCTGTGGCTCAATAGCTGCCCCAAACGAAAACTACAACTCCCAGCATGTTGGACTATATAGTAGTATATAGTATAGATCAGTGTTTCCCAACCAGGGGTGTCTCCAACTGTTGCAAAACTACAACTCCCAGCATGCCCTGATACAGCCTGTGGCTCAGCAGCTGCCCCAAACGTAAACTACAACTCCCAGCATGTTGGAGTATATAGTAGTATATGTCAGTGTTTCCCAACTAGGGGTGCCTCCAGCTGTTGCAAAACTACAACTCCCAGCATGTTGGACTATATAGTAGTATATAGTATAGATCAGTGTTTCCCAACCTGGGGTGTCTCCAGCTGTTGCAAAACTACGACTCCCAGCATGCCCTGATACAGCCTGTGGCTCAATAGCTGCCCCAAACGAAAACTACAACTCCCAGCATGTTGGACTATATAGTAGTATATAGTATAGATCAGTGTTTCCCAACCAGGGGTGTCTCCAACTGTTGCAAAACTACAACTCCCAGCATGCCCTGATACAGCCTGTGGCTCAGCAGCTGCCCCAAACGTAAACTACAACTCCCAGCATGTTGGAGTATATAGTAGTATATGTCAGTGTTTCCCAACTAGGGGTGCCTCCAGCTGTTGCAAAACTACAACTCCCAGCATGTTGGACTATATAGTAGTATATAGTATAGATCAGTGTTTCCCAACCTGGGGTGTCTCCAGCTGTTGCAAAACTACGACTCCCAGCATGCCCTGATACAGCCTGTGGCTCAATAGCTGCCCCAAACGAAAACTACAACTCCCAGCATGTTGGACTATATAGTAGTATATAGTATAGATCAGTGTTTCCCAACCAGGGGTGTCTCCAGCTGTTGCAAAACTACAACTCCCAGCATGCCCTGATACAGCCTGTGGCTCAGCAGCTGCCCCAAACGTAAACTACAACTCCCAGCATGTTGGAGTATATAGTAGTATATGTCAGTGTTTCCCAACTAGGGGTGCCTCCAGCTGTTGCAAAACTACAACTCCCAGCATGTTGGACTATATAGTAGTATATAGTATAGATCAGTGTTTCCCAACCTGGGGTGTCTCCAGCTGTTGCAAAACTACGACTCCCAGCATGCCCTGATACAGCCTGTGGCTCAATAGCTGCCCCAAACGAAAACTACAACTCCCAGCATGTTGGACTATATAGTAGTATATAGTATAGATCAGTGTTTCCCAACCAGGGGTGTCTCCAACTGTTGCAAAACTACAACTCCCAGCATGCCCTGATACAGCCTGTGGCTCAGCAGCTGCCCCAAACGTAAACTACAACTCCCAGCATGTTGGAGTATATAGTAGTATATGTCAGTGTTTCCCAACTAGGGGTGCCTCCAGCTGTTGCAAAACTACAACTCCCAGCATGTTGGACTATATAGTAGTATATAGTATAGATCAGTGTTTCCCAACCTGGGGTGTCTCCAGCTGTTGCAAAACTACAACTCCCAGCATGCCCTGATACAGCCTGTGGCTCAATAGCTGCCCCAAACGAAAACTACAACTCCCAGCATGTTGGACTATATAGTAGTATATAGTATAGATCAGTGTTTCCCAACCAGGGGTGTCTCCAGCTGTTGCAAAACTACAACTCCCAGCATGCCCGGACAGCCAACGGCTGTCCGGGCATGCTGGGAGTTGTAGTTTTGCAACAGCTGGAGGTGCTCTGGTTGGGAGACACTGGTATAGTATATGGTGCAACATTCCGGGAGTTGGAGGATTGGTTGGATAAATCCCGGCCATTGCATTGCCGTTTTTTTAATATAAAGGGTGGGAGGGTGGCCAAAATGCCGGCTATGCCTGTAAAATGCCGTCCAGGTGGCGACCCTATCTTCAGCATGTTGTCATGTCTTCTGGCCTTACTGACTGTTTCCTTTTAATAACAATAGTGGTAACTGTAATAAATCTGAATTACTCCAAAGGGAACGTGGGAAGTGTTCCAGTAAATCATTTTTTTTGTGCTTTTATTATGGTATCAGCACAAGTTCATTGATAGGAGGAGTAAGTGTATCCTAATAAGCCAAATCCTGTAGGGTATCAAGAGGTTTAAAGGGGTACTCCGCTGCTCAGCGTTTGGAACAAACTGTTCCAAATGCTGGAGCCGGTGCCGAGAGCCTGTGACGTCATAGCCCCGCCCCCTCATGATGTCCCACCCCCTCAAAGCTAGTCTATGGGAGGGAGAGTGACGGCTGTCACGCCCCCTCCCATAGACTTGAATTGACGGGGTGTCACGCACCCTTCCCATAGACATGAATGAAGGGGTGTGGCGTGACATCACGAGGGGGCGTGGCCGTGACATC
The DNA here is from genome assembly GCF_029499605.1 of Hyla sarda. NCBI lineage: Eukaryota > Metazoa > Chordata > Amphibia > Anura > Hylidae > Hyla > Hyla sarda. Next base: position 22,748,995 of record NC_079194.1, read on the forward strand.
CCGTCTCGGAGGCAGCGCTCCGCACAGACTGCAGGGGGATACACCTAGATCACGGGGGTCCCCAGCGATCAGACATCTAATCCCCTATCCTTTGGAAAGGGGATATGATGTGTAAAGCTGGAATACCCCTTTAAATTTCTCAGGCAATCTTCTGCCCCAAGAATTGCTCTGAGACTCACATGATCAAAGGAATTCCTGAAAGTATGATACCGGAAGTCCCATGCAAGTCCCATGCAAGTCTTCCTGAGTCACAGAGCAATTCTTGGCCTATGAGATTGCTTGGGAAGCGTACATGTTTCACGCTGCCCCGTGTAAGGGACACTATCTCTTCTGCTGGAAGTGTCTGGCAGCAGCTTTCTCCCCTCTCTCTGTTGAAAACCCATGTACACTCAGCTGGATATGGTGTGCATGTATATGGGGGTTCAAGAGAGATAGCTGTTGGACAAACAAGCATTCAGCTGACAGCTGTACAATGTGTATGACCAGCTTATCTGTACCTGTATCAAATATTCAATATAAGGGTATGTTCACACTACAGAGTGTGAACGGAATCTCCGCTCGCAGAATTCAGTGAGCGGAGATTCAGACCGGCAGCCGGCGGCGGCGGTAGGACCGCACGGCACTGCGCCGTCACCATTGACGGCTATGCAGTGTTCATGGACTTCCGCGCAAAAAATGAACATGTTCTTTCTTGGCGCGGAACAATTTCAGCGGCGGAATTGTCCGCCGCTGAAATTCACTGTGTGAACGGGTCTCGCGGAAACCCATTCACACTGATGGTAATGTTCACTGTGCGGACTTTTACTCGCGGGGATTCCGCAGTGTGAACGTACCCTAAGGCAGAGAGTCACTTCCAGCTTTGGGCTGAAGGTGGTCACACGCCTCCAATAGCTGTGGGTTGATTTCATTCCCCCGCGGCTTAGTTAAGTATTCTTGTGTTTCTATTGGGGAGAGGGGAGAAAACTGCCGCCAGACTTCTCTAGTGGTTTCAGGTCTACCAGGATGTGGAAGCTGGACTTCTGCTGCAGGGAAGATACCCGGTAAGGCTGCATTCACACTTCGTTTTTACATTACGGGTGCCGAATCCGGCTGGGGGAGGGTGAAACCGGGTTCTCCTGTACCCCAGCCAGACCAGTGCTGAACTCCATTTACTTTAATCAGCCGACCGGAGTCAAACGGTGGCTCCGGTTGGCTCATTTTTGACCCATATGTGGTTTCCTGACCGGACCTAAAAATGCAGTATACTAAAAAATGACCTCACTGGAGTCACCGTTTGACTCCGGTCGGCTGATTAAAGTAAATGGAGTTCAGCGCCTGTCCAGCTGGGGTACGGGAGAGCCCGGTTTGCTCCTACCTGTTACGCCGAGCGCTCCGGGTCCCTGCTCCTCCCCGGAGCGCTCGCGGCGTTCTCCTCTCTGCAGCGCCCCGGTCAGACCCGCTGACCGGGAGCGCTGCACTGTCACCGCCGGCGGGGATGCGATCCGTGTAGCGGGACGCGCCCGCCCGCGAGTCGCATCCCAATCTACTCACCTGTCCCGTACCCCGGCTGTCACGTCCTGGCGCGCGGCTCCGCTTTCTAGGGCGTGCGCGCGCCGGCTCTCTAAGATTTAAAGGGCCAGTGCACCACTAATTGGTGCCTGGCCCAATCAGTGTAATTAGCTTCCATCTGCTCCAGGCTTATTTAAACCCACTTCCCCTTCCTGTCCTTGCCGGATCTTGTTGCCTCAGTGCCTAGTGAAAGCATTTTTGTGTATGCCCTTACCAGTGTTACCAGACCTTCTGCTGTTGCCCTTGACTACGAACCTTGCCGCCTGCCCTGACCTTCTGCTACGTCTGACCTCACTTCTGTCTAGTCCTTCTGTTCCACGCCACTCTCAGCAGTCAGTGAGGTTGAGCAGTTACCGGTGGACACGACCTGGTTGCTACCGCCGCAGCAAGACCATCCCGCTTTGCGGCGGGCTCTGGTGAATACCAGTAGCAACTTAGAACCGGTCCACCGGTACGGTCCACGCCAATCCCTCTCTGACACAGAGGATCCACCTCCAGCCTGCCGAATCCTGACACTACCCCAGTCGGATCCGGCACCCATAATGTAAAAACGAAGTGTGAATGCAGTCTTACTACTGCTAGAGTGGTCCCGGTTAAGTGGCGACTGAACTGGTTGGACAGAACACCTGATGCCACGAACCGGGATACAGGCAGAAGGGGCAAGCTGATGTTGTAGGTAGTAGTAGTGCAGTAAAGCAGAATTCACTGTATTGAAGCTAAGTAGGTGTTATAGCAAAGATGAGTTTGTAGAACAGCAGAGCTGAGAAGCTCAGATGCAGCCAGGTTGTGTATGCTTGATGAGAGCAAACATGGTTGACAGTCCAGGACAGGCACAGGAGGTCAGCAAGGTACAACAGGATCAGGCAGAGGCAGAGTCAGGAATACTGTAGATTGTTTTTACAAAACAGACACCTTTACTAGTAGGCAAGCAACAATGTTGCTCTGGCACCAGAGAACGGGTGGCGCAGAGTTATATAGGCGGTGCCTGGCATGGACTGGAGGAGGACCGGAATCAGGAATGAGCCCACACCGTTAAAGAGAGGATATGTGTACATGTGCAGACCCTACGGGGTGTGCCAGAATCTGTCTGAAACAGTACAACAGAGGAAGTGTGGAGCCTTCAGCCATGAGTGGGAGCTAAGCAAAAAAACTCGGCCAAGGTAAGCAGCTTCCAACCGGCAGCATTACACTATGTGCATGTGGGCCTTATTAAATGCATGACCTTGGGTCAAGAAGAAGTATTTTGCCAAAACTTTAAAAAAAAAAATTGGAATGAAGGAATCTGTGACAATCCATAAAAATATATATTTTTTCTTTAAAAAGAGAAGATTTTTTATTTTTTTCTGATAGCTTTTCCTAGAAACATAAGCCGTGGTAAGTTACGTGGAACGTACAAATGTCTTACTCGGGAAAAACATGGAGTAAATCATCCAGACTCTGGGTTCAGCACGTTTCAGAACTATATTTATCCTTCATCATTCAGCGAATATAATAAATGATTCTCATCCATCGTACACGTTACTACAGAGGTCGTATCTCATGATTCAATGAGGAGTAATCACTTATGCCTATACCATATTAAAGGGATACTCCGGTGGAAAACTTTTTTTTTTAATCAACTGGTGCCGGAAAGTTAAACAGATTTGTAAATGACTTCTATTAAAAAATCTTAATCCTTCCAGTACTTATTAGCTGCTGAATACTACAGAGGAAATTCTTTTCTTTTTGGATCACAGAGCTCTCTGCTGACATCACGAGCACAGTGCTCTCTGCTGACATCTCTGTCCATTTTTAGGAACTGTCCAGAGCAGCATATGTTTTCTATGGGGATTTTCTTCTACTCTGGACAGTTCCTAAAAATGGACAGAGATGTCAGCAGAGAGCACTGTGGTCATGATGTCAGCAGAGAGCTCTGTGTTCCAAAAAGAAAAGAATTTCCTATGTAGTATTCAGCAGCTAATAAGTACTAGAAGGATTAAGGTTTTTTTTAATAGAAGTCATTTACAAATCTGTTTAATTTTTGGCACCAGTTGATTTAAAAAAAAAAAAAAGAAAAAGTTTTCCACCGGAGTACCCCTTTACAGAATTCTGAGAGGTGATAGAAAGAGTCTTATTCGATACATACAACGATTAGCTGGAGCGGAGAACAGCAACAAACAGCATCCGGACCCAACGTGTTAGGGCATCACACAGAAAGCTTAGTCAACTCAATGTAATGACTTATAGATTCACATACACTGTCTGCTCTCTGCTGCCCCCTATGGTTTGTCTCAAGAGGGATAGAGGTTTGTAGGTCTGCAGGAGTTTCTGCTTTTTGAGTCTGTTCTGGGGATTGACCTTAAAAGGGTACTCTGGCCCTACGACATCTTATCCCCTATCCAAAGGATAGGGGATAAGAGGTCTGACCATGGTGGTCCCGCCTCTGGGGACCCCCACAATCTTGCCAAGGGGCCGGAGTATCGTAACGTCATGACTCCGTCCCCGTGTGACGTCACGCCCGGCCCCCGCTATGCAAGTCTATGGGAGGGGGCGTGACGGCAGTCACGCCCCCTCCCATAGACTTGCATAGCGGGGGCGTGGCGTGACGTCACACGGGGACGGAGTCGTGACGTCACAATACTCATGGTCGGCACCCGGCAGTTTGTGAGCTGGCAGTGTGGCGTGCAACTCAAAGAGTTGGTTGCCGAATGCAAAATTGCGGGGGACCCCAGCGGTCATACATCTTATCCCCTAGGGGATAACATGTCTTAGGGCCAGAGTACTCCTTTAATGGCTAAAGAATACCAAAATCATATACCTAGACTAGATACTACACTGGGTTCGATCTACGTTTTGATGATACGATCACCGGATCCGGCCCCGATCCCATTCATTTGAATGAACAGACCGGAGTCAGATAGTGACTCCGCTCGGCTCATTTTTGCCCCGTATCCTGTTTTCTGACCGAACCGAAAACAGCGACATACCACGGTTTTAGGTCAGGTCAGAAAACCGGATACAGGGCAAAAATGAGCCGAGCGGAGTCACTATCTGACTCCGGTTCGTTCAATCAAATGAATGAGATCGGGGCCGGCTGGGATACGGGAGCGCCCAGTTTTCACTCCCCCCAGCAGCTTCCGGTGACTGTATCATCAAAACGTGGTGTGAACCCAGCCTCAGACAGATATGCTGCATGAGGACTTTGCTCTAACCTAAAAGACTTATGTGGTGCACACAAGGAAGATAGGTGGAGTAGTCCAAGTGAGTTGAGGGTAGTAGTCTCTCTGGGCAAGTGTAAGGTAGTGTCACATGTAGCAGGGTGGTCTTGATAACCTGGTGAATCCCCCTGTGAGCCTGTACAACAAGGCATCTCAGTAACTTTCAAACAAAGCTAAACCTTACTTAAAATCTCTGTACAGAATCCAAATTTTTTTTTTGGGCACATGGCTGCAAAGTTGCAAATTTTAGAGCAGCCCCAGTAGTGTGCAGAATGGTCCTTGCACAGCTGGATCTCCTCTTCTGACTGGTAGATTTACCATCTCGAAGCTTGTAAATCCTACAAAAAAATGCGGTAGACTAAATATTGGTAATCACAAATGTTCTTTATTAATATACTCAAGACAAAACATGAATAAAAACATATAAAAGATGCACAGACGCTGACAAAATAAATCACACAGGGCAATTTATGTGGAATAAATGTAGTAATGGCGTAAACTACAAATGTATATTATAGTGGGGAGATACAGGTGTGGTGGCAGAATTGGGATAAAGCCTTGTGGAGGTGTAGGGTAGTTAGGGTGTTGCTGTTCAGGATATTTATGGGCGCTGTTAACCCTTGTCACTCGTGACGCCAGGGTGAGGGTTAAATGCTGTATTCTTGATAGGCCTATTGCCACCCTTCCCAAGAGCAATAGGTGATGCAGAAAGGATTGTCCACAACCACTGTTAACTGAATACTTGCAGGAACTTTTACTGAAGAATTTCTGTACATGCAGCAATAGTAACAGTCCAGATAACAGAGACGGGAAATTGCTTAGTCTATCCGCTATGTTAGAGGCCGAGGCCACAAGGCTTTGGCCTAGTAAATCGTCTTGTAAGCTGCGGAGGTCCTACCTCTTCCAGAGTCAGCAACCCAAGAGAGAAGAGGCCGATCAAGATGGCGCAGCTCCCTTATATGGGCAGGGGCCGGCCGTTTTGGATTGGTCCGTAACAACTGTCACTCACGTTACATTGCATTGTGGGTGAACACGTCACGGGAGCCTCCAAAGGTCCTGTAGCAAAACCATAGAGTTCTGAACTAGTCACGTGACCCGCAGGCCCTGCTACGCTCCGAACAGGTAGATAACTAAATATATACATATATCTATACCTTTACTTATAAGAACTTCTATATAGTCATTGACTGACCGAGGGGTGAAAAGGGGAAAACTACAAAAAAGGGACCCCGACGTCCTAGGGACTCTGACTATGGGGACCTCTATAAAGGTAACGTATAACAAAACGGTACCGGGACACCACACAGGGGCCATATACAACTATATTGGTAAATAAGGTGCTATGTGCCAAGAAATATAGAGCAGCCACCTGGAGGTGATGTGCCTTAAAAAGGTGCTGGACTAGTGCAAAGGGGCAATTCCACAGTAATAATGAAGGCAAGAATGGGAAATAAAATACCAAAGTTATCTATGCATGAAAGCTATATATAAGTCAGCCCCAAACGCCTAAATGTGATGGTACACAAAGAGTAACATGAGAAGAATTGCACAGAAAGCCTGACCCACTGGATGAAATAACCCCGGGACCCACACGGATTACCTGTGGCAGACACCGATCACCTCCCTAACACACGTTTTTCATTCGCTTGGTCACAGGGAATGGTGCCAGGGACACAAACACCTACCTTTTATATTGTTCTCCCATCCTCAAATGGTGGCAGTAATCAGCAGATGCCTCGTGCATGTCCGCCCGACCTTCCGGTCCACGGCGCGGCGTCACTGAGCTGCGCCACGTCGCCTACCCCGTGACGTCTCAGGGGGGGCGCAGCCACGCAGCGCAAGAGAGACGCATTGCCTTGGGGCCTTCAGATACAGACAGGGGAGTGCTGGGCGTCAAATAAGCATAGCGCCGAATCAGCACGGCATAAACAGACATAGACACCAGTTTAAAAAAGGTCACATGATGCAATAGCGATGTCAGAATAATATTACTGGATATGCATATTTGTAAGTATATGTCAAAATGGATCACCAGCATGCCCAAAGCTGTACTTATAAGATACTACTGATACTTGTGGTCAAGTTAATATACGTATGATGGTTATGAAGTACCTATTTACCACACCCCAGAGGTATATCATACTCAATATACTGAAACCTGGTAACTAAAACCTAGAGCCAGAGGTGTGCCCGGATGGCCGATTAAGGTAGCCTATAAAGAAGAGGGCAAAATACCAACTGATAGGTGAATAATAAATGTTTATTACGGTACAGGTTATACGTGTGCTAACTGGCTAAAAGCTTTAGCCATCTCTTTTTTAGGATTGGGTATATATCTGTGAAAACACAAAGAACTCCACCTTCCAAGTTTCTTAATGACGTGAGCAGGGATGGAGTGTCTCGAGGCTGAAGAGGCCGCCCCCATCCTGAAAGAATGGCCAGATAGTGTAGAAGGATTTAATCCGGCGGTAAGGGCTAAAATGCGTATGTGTCTAGTAAAATCTTTGGCAGACAGGGGTAATACAGGGAAAGGCAGTAACGGGGAGTCAGGTGATTTGTCGTGTAGTAGAGTTAGGAGTTGTTGTAGGACCTTTACCGGACACCACGGATTATTGGAAGGGTAGATGTTGATTTCCACCTGTTTAGTCTGTTGTGTTTTGGTTCTACCTAATCGTAACTTGAAACCGGATCCGTCGGTTGATAAATGTCTAATCTGTAAGGTGTCGGATTTGTAATTGGTTTTGGTAAATTCACCCGGCCTCAGAAACCCATAGTATGCCAAATAAACAGCTGCTTTAATAACCAAGCTAGCCGAGACACCGAACGGGTTCCCATCGAGGATTCTGCTGAAAGCCTGAAAATCGGCGGCAGATACCGGGACTCTAGATGGCGACCTGGGTTTCTCAGACTTTTGGATACCTTTTAATGCTGCTTTAATGGGGTGTGCACTTAAGATGGAAGGAAGGCTAGGGTGAATTAGTGAGTGGAAATGTTGTATCCCTGCTAAATAACTGCGGATGGTACTGTGCGATAAGTTAAGGGAAGAGTGGCAAAAAGACACAAAAGCTAGGATGTAATGGATGTCGTGGGGAGAAGAGGTCGGATATTTATGTGTAAATTTGAGAAAAGTATTCCAGGCAACCTTGTAAGCCCTGGCTGTGTTGCCGGCTAATGAATTACTGATTAACTGTAAAGCCCCTGACAAATGAGTTCTTAGTCCAAAGTCAAAAGGCTGAGAGAAGGTGCTGGTGTGGCTATCTCGTCCGCCTGTGGCATGACCTGTCGGAAAACCTGTAAATTAAAGCGTGAAAGAGCATCAGCGGCCGTATTCTTACTACCTTCAATGTGCCTGCACTCTATGTGAAACTGCTTCATTAATGCTGTATGGACCAGCCGTCGCAAAAAAGACATAATGGTGAGTGACCTGGACCTGCCTTTTTGGATAATGTCTCGTGTGGCGATGTTGTCAGTGTGAAACACTACTGTGTGTCCTTGCCACAAGTGCCCCCATGTTTGAGCTGCTGCGACTATGGGGACTATTTCAAACAAGGCCGAGGTGGCAGAGAAGTCTGGCAGAGCCAGAAGTTCGGGCGGCCAAGCTTCTGAAAACCAATGGCTATCATAAATGGCAGCATACCCAGCCGAGGCAGCAGCATCCGTAACAACCACAGGTGACGAAGCGTTGGCTAAAGGGATGAACATAGAAATCCCGTTCCAATCTGTAAGATACTGGTCCCACATTACTAGATCAGCTTTAGCTGCTTGTCCCAGGGCCACCGGGGAATCCATCTCTGGGGCCGATGGTAACAAGGACAGTAATCGGGAAATAAAGGCCCTGCCCTGAGGAATGATCCTCATGGCGAAGTTGAGCATTCCTAACAGGCTCAGTAACTGGTGTCTATTTGTGACCGAGGAACGAGCCATACCATGGATAACTGTGCGAATGCGTTCTAACTTTTCCTGTGGCAATTTGGCTATCATCCTCACTGTGTCCAATACTACCCCTAGGAAGGTAATTGATGTAGAGGGCCCTTCCACTTTCTTATCAGCTACTGGGATATTCATGTGGCCAAACACTGATATAAGCGTCTGTAAGTCCTTGGGTACTTCCTTTGGACTTTCTAACAAAAGGAAGTAATCTAGGTAATGAAGAACGTTGGTGCAGGACCACCTGTTAACCAAAATCCATTCAACAGCTGTAGCAAAGGTATCAAAAAGCCAAGGGCTGCTCTTAGAGCCAAAAGTGAGGCGGGTGGCAAAGTAATACTGCCCTTCCCACTTGATACCGTGCCACTGCCACAGGTCTGGATGGATGGGCAGTAATTTAAACGCATCGGTAATGTCCGCTTTGGATAACCAGGTGCCAGCGCCAAGGTCCAAGATCCGCTGGATAGCTGCGTCTACTGACGTGTATTTCATGGCAAATTCTTCCGACGGTATCAAGGAGTTGAGGCTAGGAATGTTACAAGAATGGGGGGCGGACAAATCATAGATCATACGAAATTTATTAGAGAACTTTCCGCAAGCAATTCCAATGGGGCTCACCCTCCACTGGTTATGTGGAGCCCTAGGGAAAGGACCGATAATGAAACCTTTAATCACCTCATTCCTTAAGAGCTCCGTGACGACTTCAGGGTTAGCCGATGCTGATTGTAAATTCCGACATTCGAAAGTTTCCTGAGGAAGACTAATCAGGCCTGTGTGAAAACCTAACTCAAAACCATTACACAGGAAATCCACGAGATCAGGAGCTGGGTGACCCTGGAGGTATTCTCTAAGGACTAGGGTGTTTACCAGGCCTAGTCATGCCTCTGGTCCTGTCTTCTTGGGGCATTGGCTCTTAGGGTGGGCGCGGTGACAAATGCTGCAGACATGCAACAGACGGCACTGACTAAACCTGCAAGAGGAGTAGTTGAAATTATTGCATATCTGCGCATTCCCTAGATAGTGAACTGGCCTGCCTAGTTTGTCCAATGAGGCACCTAACTGAGATTTGGGGGTTGTACCATTATTTGCTGTCGAGGTACTGGCTACTGAACTGGAGCACCAATTTGTGGCGTGCGTAGATGACTGACATATAGCGCACAAAGGTGCCCTAAGGCCGGCAAAATGCCTGCAAAATAGTTCTGTATCTAGCACGGCCCAATTTGTGATTTGCTGGAATTGGGACAACGTGGCGGCGGCTTTAGCAGCAAAGGAACGATGATAGTCATAAAACGCAAAACCGCCATATTTGTACCCCAGGTCTACCAGTTTGTGTAGGTATTGGTCCAATTCAATGCGCCTGTGAGGAGTAGCAGCACACACCACATCTCTGTAAAGACCGAATGCCAAAACAAACTCGGGGATATTCAATTTTTTGTTTAGTCTGGGGTCCCTAGCCTTGACAACAACCGAGACCTCTCCGCAGGCGAAGGTTCTATTGTCAAGGACGTCCTGGGAAGCCACCAGGAGAGATGCCAGGTTAACCTCTTTCCCTTCTAGGATGTCCCTCCTGATGGCTTCAGGTATGAAATGTGCCGGGATAAGGTTGACGGCTGAAGAGGACGTACCTGAAGAAATTAACCCAGACAGGGGATCAGGAACAGGTGTGACCATTCCCGAGCTGGACGGAACCGGTGGTCTTGATGGAATAACTGGAGTGGCAGCTGCCACAGGTGGCGTGCCAACACCTGAACCTCCAGTGCTCACGGCCGCGGAGTTTCCAGCTGTGGGTAAGGGATTGGTGGACTCGGGGGGTGCCGTTGAAGTGATGGCAGTAGGACGGGACTCCAGGGTGGTAAGCCTATCCTGCATCTCGTGCATCGAGGTGGATAACGAGTTAAGAAGCTTATGGATCTGTACTAAGGATACTGGATCACAATCTTCTTGACTGTGGGAGCTATTGCCCTTGTGGGAATGCAAGATCCTAAATAACTCGGCTTTTCTTGCCGTGGCAGGGAAGGGGATACCCCGACGGCGAAGTTCAGCCGTGATTCTAGGGATGGTCCAGGACCTAAGAGTCATTGCATTCCCGCCAGACGAACAACTTGCTGGTGAAAGCGGAGCGGTGGAAGGAGGGGCAGCGGCCCCGTCCATGCTTTCTGACACGTGCGACATCTCCTGAAAGGCAAATACCGGAATATCAGGATTGACCTGATATGATGAAAACCCGGTGCTCCCGAGAAAACCCCACGTGAGGCACGTAGATTGATGAGACAATCAACCTCGAGAGGTGCTCTTAGGACAAGACAGGTGAACTATCTGTGACACTACGTCAGATTACGAAGCGCGAGGACTGCCGCGGGCAATCAGCCTCTACTGACGATCCAAGACTATTGATAACAGAAAGAGGACCCGAGGATTGACCCGGCAATCCGCCTCAACCTGTACCAAAAGTGACAGGTTATACATCCAAGAATCTTACCCCTACCGTGCCTATTGATGCATATAACCACGTATAACCTAAAACACCTATGTGAATTGAACACCACGGATTTATGCCCCTAACCCATGTGTAACTGCCAAGTATCTCGTTCCCCCCCCCCCCCCAATTATAATACTCTTTTTTTTTTTTTTTTTTTAATCACAAGACGTGCGATTGGCTTTGCTAAAGGAGAGAGAGAAAACCAGTATAAGCCTAACTGTGCCCAACCGCCGTAAGCAATCACGACAGTACGCTACCTTAAAGTTGGGTCGTGACTTTCCTAATTCCGGTGAAGGAAAGAAGGCCTAACCTAAATATGGAAAAATACTGTATTATAACTAGATAAACTACCTATCCACCACCACTTTATGATACCATGACATCTACATCCAGTCTAGATACCAATACATACTTAGAAACTTTTGCCCGATTATTTGGCTGTGAGATGTTCAGTCAGACGGGATCTGTAGAAATAACATAACAAGTGCTGCGTCAGCATGACCTGGTCTGACCACATAGAGGACTTCATGACAGGTGTGCAGAGAGAACACAGTAACCTAAACCTCTCAGTGTCTCACAAAAATATACTACTTCCAAAGGTGCAAGTACTTAAATTTATACCTGAATAAATCCGTGTATAACTGAGAAACCTCCTGACAGACGGACAGTAGGGATAGTTCAGCTACCCAACGTTCGAACACAAAGTGACCTGCAACACCGGCAACCATACCCTGAAACCCAACTATTTAGGCTCTATACTGGTGAGCCCAGTAACTGTTGCCTGTAGCAACCGCCCCTACCTATTAGCCTCCCTGAGTGTCCCAAACCCCCCCGGCGTGACCCGAAGCCTGGTTTCAAGGAGAAAGACTATGCGCCAATGCCGGAGACCCCAGAGACATCGTGCTGACAGAGACCCCGGAAACAAGATGGTCCAAACATGGACCCCGATCCTGGCCTCTCCAACCTGCCCCATGGTGTCCCCGTGACAGCCAGTAAGCACCCGTAGGAGGGTCCCGCTAACCCGGCGTGAAACTGGGCTGCCGGGGGCACCACGGGACGCCGCTGAAAAACCCCGCTGTACCTGCAAACGCCAAACCCCCCCTGGACCAAGTACCCCCCTGACCGCAGCGGCGGCTAGTGACAGCGAGCAAGCCGAGCTGCCTGTTTGACCGACCTCTGGGCTTCGGTGCGGCGCTCTGATACGTGCGCCGCTCTCAGCAGCCCACGTGACTAGCGGGGAATAGCAGTGACACCACGTAATACCCTACCCCGTAGCTACTGTGCTCGTATGCCTAGAACGAAGGACCTTATCGCCGGTTGCCAGGCATACCCGAAGGTGCCCTTACCTGACTCTCAGAAGTAAAACGTCCAGACCGGGTAAAACCGCGTAGCTCTACCGGAAGCAGCACGGTGCTGAGGCAGACACCCGTGAGTCAGGGCCTCCGCCTTAAATCACGCTCAGACTCCTCCCACAAATTAGGTCAGCTCTTCCAGCTAACCTTCACAAATGGTATCAGGTTATATGTATAGCCAAAAAATATACCTATATACATACTATTGTATGAAAGTGCATGTGCAATAACAGTAATGAGAATTAAAAAATACAATAAATTACAAATGCATATACGGAAAGTGCATGATAGTTATATCAACAGGAGTGAATTGTAAAATACTGTATGTGCATAATGTGTGCAAATATGCATAAAAGTATATGGCAGCTAGAGATGAGCGAATTTTTGAAAAATTCAATTCGGACAATTCTCTGAAAAAATTGAGTTTAGTCCGAATTTATTAGCGGCGAATTTGTACTAAAAATGGCTATTTCTGGCCTACAGAGAGCCTCAATAGGGGTATAGAACACTTCGCCTTGCTGTCACACGAATAGGGAGTATGCTGGGTTAGTGAAATAATACTGTTATTCAGTTTGACATGCAGTTTACAAGCGGCACAATGACAGAGCCTGGAGTTGGCGGCAGCATGAGGAGACCATGTAGTGGCTGAATGACACAGCATGGAGGTGGCGGAAGCATGAGGAGACCATATAGTTGCAGAATCAGACAGCCTGGTGGTGGCAGCAGCATGAGGAGAACATATGGTGGCAGAATGAGACAGCCTGGAGCTGGCATCAGCATGAGGAGAACATATGGTGGCAGAATGACACAGCCTGGAGGTGGCAACAGCCTGATGAGAACATAGGGCCTCACAATTGATAAGATTAAAGATATTTTGAACATTTAAATTGAAGATTTCAAATAAATTAACCCAAAAAGTTTTATTTAATGTGCCAGCAGCATGAGGAGACAACATCGCGGTACAGTGACACAGCCTGGAGTTGGCGGCAACATGAGGAGACCATATAGTGGCTGAATGACACAGCGTGGAGGTGTTGGCAGCATGAGGAGACCATATAGTGGCTGAATGGCACAGCGTGGAGGTGTTGGCAGCATGAGGAGACCATTTAGTGTCTGAATGACCTAGCCTGGAGTTGGAGGAAGCATGAGGAGACCGTATAGTGGCTGAATGACACAGCCTGGAGGTGGCGGAAGCATGAGGAGACCATATAGTTGCAGAATGAGACAGTCTGGTGGTGGCAGCAGCATGAGGAGAACATATGGTGGCAGAATGCGACAGCCTGGAGCTGGCATCAGCATGAGGAGAACATATGGTGGCAGAATGAGGCAGCCTGGAGGTGGCATTAGCAGCATCAGGAGTCCTGAAAGTGATCCGGTGACATAGTGGGGCAGTGGGTGGCAATACGAGTACCAGGTGACTGGGGTGGGTGAAAAAAAAAAAAGAGAACTTGGCATCAGATGTGTGGCATCAGGCGGGTGGCAGGATCATACTCAGAAGAAAACTGTCTTTTTTGTGAAAGTGTTAGTGTGCACAAGTAAGTATTGAGGATGTGTATTATGTAAAACTTAACTTTTAATAATATTCTTAGGATAAAATATATGTACCCCAAATTTTTGGGAATTCAAACAAAAGGAAAGGTGTGCAAAAAACACCATGTGCCACCAATACCACCAAGTATTGATGTCATGCAAAGACCTCTAAAAGGTGGAAGGGAACAACGTATGGTTCATTGTAACCAATGGGGGTAAAACTGTAAGGCCCTATTCTCGCCCTATTTATTCCCTTCTTGGCAAGTGTTACTCGCCCAAAAAGGGTGGCTCCCCACAGGAAACTCTCCCTATTTCCACCTAAAAATCCTGGGAAATTGCAGTGTTTGTAGGTGGAAACAGAGGTTCCTGTGTGGGGCCACCCTCTTGCTGCCACCAACTCCAGGCTGTGCCATTCAGCCTCTATATGGTCTGCTCATGCTTCTGCCACCTCCAGGCTGTGTCATTCAGCAACTATATGGTCTCCTCTTGCTGCCGCCAACTCCAAGCTGTGCCATTTAGCCACTATATGGTCTCCTCTTGCTGTCGCCAACTCCGGGCTGTGTCATTCAGCCACTATATTGTCTGCTCATGCTTCCGCCACCTCCAGGCTGTGTCATTCAGCAACTATATGGTCTCCTCAGACTGATGCCACCTCCAGGCTCTGTCACTGTGCCGCTCTGCAACAGTGACTCTAATAGCGATGCCTGTAATATGTCATACCTAATAACAGTATTTTTCACTAACCCAGCACACTCCCTATGCGTGTTACAGCAAGGCAAAGTGTTCTACACCCCTATTGAGGCTCTCTGTAGCCCAGAAATAGCCATTTTTAATAGAGATTTGGCGCAAATAAATTTGGACCGAACCTAGTTTTTGGGAAAATTCGGCGAATCAGCCAAATCGAATTTTTCAAAAAATTTGCACATCTCTAATGTATGCTCTCACATTGTGGCCTGGAGATGACCTTGGGTGCAAACCTCCCAGAACTTTACACGATGACATGATCACCTCTATACAGACCCAGATCTGTCTCAGGTTAGAAGATTCTAGCAACTGGAATGATATTTAGTTCTCTGATGTGGAAAGGTCTTGGTCATTTTTCTGATAGTAGGTTTCAGCTGGAGAGGGTTGCTGACTGGGCCTAACTTTACTGACAGGACCTAGCAGAGATAATAGAGCCTGGTCTGCACGTTAGCCTAAGTTAGACCACACTGCTCTGTTTTATGGGTCCAGCCTCTCTGAAGAGAGAGAGAGGGTTGGATTTGGGAACTCCTTCCTCAGCCCTTTCCAGAACTTTGTACAGAGAAACTGACTGGGCATCTTTTACAAGTAATCCACTATTGGTGGCAGCAAATGTGCAAACATTAGCCCCACAGATCTGTAATACCTCAGTGTATGCTAAAATGGTGTGATATTCAAAATATAGATTTAGGCATTTAGAAATAGATTCTTCTTTTTACTTTTGTAGCTGTAACATAGGCCCCAGGACACTGCACTTATTCTATTTCTCCTAAACTTTCAAGACTGAGGGGATAGTCATTACAAGGGCCTCTTAGCTGTCTTTGCCTTTGTGGACCTCTGGTCGGACCAGACATTTGTGTCGCTGCTTGGAACCAACCTGTAATGTGTCTTACAAGTCTTTTAAGTGGATCAACTATCTCAGGAACTGCTCATTTAAACATCTACACTCCACATGGGTTAACTCCTTCAATGCCATCTGCCAATGCAGGCACTGCTGATTTTGGAACTGATCAAAATATGTGCCTTCACTATGTGGATGAAATTAAGTAAAAGTTACCCTTTTACCCTGGTTTCTACTGCACACATAACACCTATGGTCTTCTGTTTACCATTGCCCAAGACATTGTTAATTGGAAAGTCCCCTAGTGGATAAAGACTGACCACCTTCTGTGCAGCCCCTCTTCTTACATTGGTAATGACTCTTAAGGGGGGACACCCAGGTTCTTTCTGTCCACTCCAGCCACCTTTGACATCTGTGACAGGCCTACTCTTGAATGAGTGGGACTACATGTGCCTGCAGACCCAGCCCTACCAGTGTCCTCCCCGGGGTCACCATAGGCAGACAGTGAATAGCAATGCATACTGTACGAGAAGAGGTTATCCAGAGATAAACAGGAGTCCCTGCTCCTGTAAATATAGTACTATCCATAAACCCGAGAGTTTATTGGGAATTTTGACTTCCCTATTGAAGTCAATGGGGAAAATCCAAAATAAACCTGTAACACTCATGGTTCAGTAGACAGGAACACTTGTCGGAGTGGATCCGCTGAACCTGTGTGGCAGATGACACAGGCCGTATCAGGGAGTGGGGTCTAAGGGGCTGCTGGTTTTCACCAGACCCGCCTGTTCCCCCCTGCCTATCCTATGGCCAGAGACCGCTGCCGCCCGCTTCTCTCCCCCTGCCGGTCCTGAGTCCAACCACCGCCGCTGCCCCATTACCTCCCCCATCCCCGGTTTTATAATTACCTGTTCCTGGGGTCCGCGCTACTTCTGGCTCCGGTAGCATCCTGAGCTGTCACTGTGCGCACTGATGGTGATGTCGCGTTGAGGACGTCACTCGTCACTGCGAGCGCAGCGCACAGCAAAAGCGCAGGACGCCGACACTAGGGAAACAAAGATCTGGCAGGGGTATGTGGGAGGTGCAGAAACTTATAACAGTGTGAAAGGTGAAACGGATAATTACGTGCGCACTGGCCCTTTAAATCTTAGAGCTCCGGAGCGCACGAGCCATAGGAGGCAGGGGGCACGCACGCCAGAGCTAAGAGGAAGCAGCAGGGGACAGAGGTGAGTGACGGGCTGGGATTCGCATGCGGGCGCATCCCGCGATGCAAACCTCAGCCCTGCCGGCTGGGGAAGAGAAGGGGACAATGCGCTCACGGCCAGAGTGAGTGGCCGTAGCGCAAGTTATCACAAAACCCCAGGCGCACCTGAAAGAATTCACATGCTAATAGCCGACAAAAAGTCGCACACTATAGGACAACTATGTGTATGAAAATAAATGAATTATATTAATAATAAATGACATAAAAAGAGTACAAACATTTTTATTAGTAAATCACAAAGACCATATTAAAAAGAATCACCACAAGGAGAGAAGAGGATAGGGTAAAAAAAAAAAAAATCCTTTCAAACTAAACCACATGGGAAGCAGCTGGGATCGATAGATATTGATTCTTTAGGGCCGATACCGAACTTTGAGGCCGATAGCCGACCTTCTGGTATAAGTTATCGGCTATTTCTCCCCCCCCCCCCCCCCCCAGCGCAGAAGCCGCTGCAGATCAATGATTTAAAGCGGGCGCTTTAAATCAATGAACTGCAGGGGCTTTTGCGGGGCCAGAGACCGCCGACGCCATCCGCTTCTCTCCCCCGGCCTGTCCTGGGGTCCTGAGTCCAACCACCACCACCTCTGCCCACCCTCTGCCTATCCTCTGGCCAGAGACCGCCGCCGCCCGCTTCTCTACCCCTGCAGGTCCTGAGTACAACCACCGCCGCTGCCCCATTGCCTCCCCCATCCCCGGTGTTATAATTACCTGTTTCCGGGGGTCCGCGCTACTTCTGGCTCCGGCGGCGTCCTGAGCTGTCACTGTGCGCACTGACGGTGACGTTGCGTTGAGGACGTCACTCTTCATTGCGCAGCGCACAGCAATAGCGCAGGACGCCGCAGGAGCCAGAAGTAGCGCGGACCCCCGGAAACAGGTAATTATAACACCGGGGATGGGGGAGGCAATGGGGCAGCGGCGGCGGTCTCTGGCCGGGGGATTGGGGCATTATTGGCAAAACAGTAAAAATTTACAACAGGTACATACAGCGTCAGCCAAAGACCCCAGTGTCCCACCACACCAATGCATTTCGCAAATTGCTTTGTCGAAGCCTTCAAACATAGCAATTTGCGAAATTTTCAAAAGGAAAATAAAAATCGATGGATCCTTAGGGACCAAAAGAGCTGCATCTTGAAGGGGTTAAATAGATGATAACCTTATGTTCTGTGTTTGAATGTATGTATTGTCCTGCACAGTATAGTTTACGTATTATTTAAGGACACGGGCACATAAACGAAAGGGAGTGGGAATTACGTAAAATAAGCAACCATAAACAATAGATGAAGACTTGAGGTTGTTTTGTGGTTTACTGTCTTTATAAACAATCGGATCAATCTGTCACCGGGGATCATGGCGTCTTCCTGAGCGTTTCCCTCTGTACCCACTGTACTGCTGATTGTCGCAGCTTCCTGCTCGATGCTATCGCCGCAGCCTGTGATGTTTCATGTCCTAGGAAAGGAAACAGACAATGAAGGTTTAGACAATGCCATGCCAGGGACAGACAAGGAGGCATCGGTGCAGCCACCTACATGATGGCCGTCCAGAGGCTCCGCTGTAAGAGCAAACCCAAGGGAAGGATCTCAGTAAAGGGGGTTATGTCATGACGATAGCCCTTCCCAAATACTATAGCTAGACTCTAATCATAGAAGCAGAGAGCTTCTTAGAAATAGGGGCCCCTACTCTGGTGGACAGGGCCCATCATGTATTACATGGTGACCCATCTACAGTGGTATTCATAGGAGAGAGGGGGCCCCACAGCAAAGCTCAAACCAAGCCTCCAATTATAGTGATTTGGCAGCAAGGTCAAAAGGGTTTGTGTGTTTATTTCCTTTTTTTTTTCCATGACCCAATGGTCAATACCTCCCATCCCCCAAACCCCCCCCCCCCCAATAAATTGCTGACAACGCAGTACCCTGGAGAGAAGGGTATAAATAGAAAATGGAATGGGATCAACTGGGTCTGGGCCCTGTCTCTCTAAGGGCCCCATAGAAGCTCAATGGTCTGCCTCTATGGAACCTATGCCCTTGCCTATTCTTCAAAAAGCATGTGAAAACTCAAGTAGGATATATACCCCACTATAGTTCTGTTTTGATTCTCTTTAGCCACCTGGAGGCTCCACTTGTTTTCGTCCTTGGCTTTTGGTTATTGGGCCTGTCAGACCTTCTGCATAGGTCACTGAATGCGGCCCTGTTACTGTGTGGAGGGCACTAATACTGTGGGGATGCCACTACTTTTACTGTGTGGGGCCAAAGAGAGGCTCTATTATTGTCTGGGGCACTATCTTTTTGGTTCTAGAATGCCTACAGTGTCTTATAATTTCCTCCCTAGTAATTTCCAAGCAGCTAGGTATGTCTATCCAGTATACCTAAGATAACCCACCTTGTGAACCTCTTTGCTTATGCACTAATGCTGTAGGTGACATATTCACGACATTCATGGACTGAAAAATTGTATCACTGGGCAATGGAGAAATATGGCACGGATAGATGGATCCAGATCTCTGCGGAAAAACATGGCCTGGTCAGATGGATCCAGATCTCTGTGGAGAAATATGGCCTGGTCAGATGGATCCAGATCTCTGTAGAGAAACATGGCCTGGTTAGATGGATCCAGATCTCTATGGAGAAACATGGCCTGGTCAGATAGATCCAGATCTCTGTGGAGAAACATTGCCTGGTCAGAAGGATCCAGATCTCTATGGAGAAACATGGCCTGGTCAGATGGATCCCGATCTCTATAGAGAAACATGGCCTGGTCAGATAGATCCAGATCTCTGTGGAGAAACATGACCTGGTCAGATGGATCCAGATCTCTGTGGAGAAACATGGCCTGGTCAGATAGATCCAAATCTATGTGAGAAACTTGGCCTGGTCAGATGGATCCAGCTCTCTGTGGAGAAACATGGCCTGGTCAGATGGATCCAGATCTCTGTGGAGAAACATGGCCTGGTCAGATGGATCCAGATATCTGTGGAGAAACATGGCCTGGTCAGATGGATCCAGATCTCTGTGGAGAAACATGGCCTGGTCAGATGGATCCAGATCTCTGTGGAGAAACATGGCCTGGTCAGATTGATCCAGATCTCTATAGAGAAACATGGCCTGGTCAGATGGATCCAGATCTCTGTGGAGAAACATGGCCTGGTCAGATGGATCCAGATCTCTGTGGAGAAACATGGCCTGGTCAGATGGATCCAGATCTCTGTGGAGAAACATGGCCTGGTCAGATGGATCCAGATCTCTGTGGAGAAACATGGCCTGGTCAGATTGATCCAGATCTGTGGAGATACATGGCCTGGTCAGATGGATGCAGATCTCTGTGGAGAAACATGGCGTGGTCAGATGGATTCAGATCTCTGTGGAGAAACATGGCCTGGTCAGATGGATCCAGATCTCTGTAGAGATACATGGCCTGGTCAGATGGATGCAGATCTCTGAGGAGAAACATGGCCTGGGTTGATGGATGCAGATCTCTGAGGAGAAACATGGCCTGGGTTGATGGATCCAGATCTCTGTGGAGAAACATGGCCTGGTCAGATGGATCTAGATCTCTGTAGAGAAACATGGCCTGGTCAAATGGATCCAGATCTCTATGGAGAAACATGGCCTGGTCAGATGGATCTAGATCTCTGTAGAGAAACATGGCCTGGTCAAATGGATCCAGATCTCTATGGAGAAACATGGTCTGGTCAGATGGATCCAGATCTCTGTGGAGAAACATGACCTGGTCAGATGGATCCAGATCTCTATAGAAAAACATGGCCTGGTCAAATGAATCCAGATCTCTATAGAAAAACATGGCCTGGTCAAATAAATCCAGATCTCTGTGGAGAAACATGGCCTGGTCAGATGGATCCAGATCTCTATAGAGAAACATGGCCTGGTCATATGGATTCAGATCTCTACGGAGAAACATGGCCTGGTCAGATGGATCCAGATCTCTATAGAGAAACATGGCCTGGTCACATGGATCCAGATCTCTGAGGAGAAACATGGCATGGTCAAATGGATCCAGATCTCTCTGGAGAAACATAGCCTGGTCAGAAGGGTCCAGATCTCTGTGGAGAAACATGACCTGGTCAGATAAATCCAGATCCCTGAGAAGAAACATGGCCTGGTCAGATGGATCCAGATCTCTATAGAGAAGCATGGCCTGGTCAGATAGATCCAGATCTCTGTGGAGAAACATGACCTGGTCAGATGGATCCAGATCTCTTTGAAAAAACATGACCTGGTCAGATGGATCCAGATCTCTGTGGAGAAACATGACCTGGTCAGATGGATCCAGATCTCTGTGGAGAAACATGGCCTGGTCAGATAGATCCAAATCTATGTGAGAAACATGGCCTGGTCAGATGGATCCAGATCTCTGTGGAGAAACATTGTCACGATTCGGCTTACAGTTTGTGGATCCACTGTGTCAGCGAGGGATTGGCGTGGACCGTGCTGGTGGACCGGTTCTAAGAGGCTACTGGTGTTCACCAGAGCCCACCGCAAAGCGGGATGGTCTTGCTGCGGCAGTAGCAACCAGGTCGTATCCACTAGCAACGGCTCAACCTCGCTGACTGCTGAGAAGGCGTGGGACAGAAGGACTAGGCAGAGGCAAGGTCAGACGTAGCAGAAGGTCGGGGCAGGCGGCAAGGTTCGTAGTCAATATGGATAGCAGGAGATCAGGTAACACAGGCTTGGACAACACTAAACGCTTTCACTGGCACAAGGCAACAAGATCCGGCAAGGGAGTGCAGGGGAAGTGATGTGATATAGCCAGGGAGCAGGTGGAAGCCAATTAAGCTAATTGGGCCAGGCACCAATCATTGGTGCACTGGCCCTTTAAGTCTCAGAGAGCTGGCGCGCGCGCGCCCTAGAGAGCGGAGGCGCGCGCGCCAGCACATGACAGCCGGGGACCGGGACGGGTAAGTGACTTGGGATGCGATTCGCGAGCGGGCGCGTCCCGCTGTGCGAATCGCATCCCCGCCGGCAATGTCAGTGCAGCGCTCCCGGTCAGCGGGTCTGACCGGGGCGCTGCAGGGAGAGAGACGCCGTGAGCGCTCCGGGGAGGAGCAGGGACCCGGAGCGCTCGGCGTAACAAACATGACCTGGTCAGATGGATCCAGATCTCTGTGGAGAAACATGGCCTGGTCAGATAGATCCAAATCTATGTGAGAAACATGGCCTGGTCAGATGGATCCAGATCTCTGTGGAGAAACATGACCTAGTCAGATGGATCCAGATCTCTGTGGAGAAACATGACCTGGTCAGATGGATCCAGATCTCTGTGGAGAAACATGGCCTGGTCAGATGGATCCAGATCTCTATAGAGAAACATGGCCTGGTCACATGGATCCAGATCTCTGAGGAGAAACATGGCCTGGTCAAATGGATCCAGATCTCTCTGGAGAAATATAGCCTGGTCAGAAGGGTCCAGATCTCTGTGGAGAAACATGACCTGGTCAGATAAATCCAGATCCTGAGAAGAAACATGGCCTGGTCAGATGGATCCAGATCTCTATAGAGAAGCATGGCCTGGTCAGATAGATCCAGATCTCTGTGGAGAAAGATGACCTGGTCAGATGGATCCAGATCTCTTTGGAGAAACATGACCTGGTCAGATGGATCCAGATCTCTGTGGAGAAACATGACCTGGTCAGATGGATCCAGATCTCTGTGGAGAAACATGGCCTGGTCAGATAGATCCAAATATATGTGAGAAACATGGCCTGGTCAGATGGATCCAGATCTCTGTGGAGAAACATGACCTGGTCAGATGGATCCAGATCTCTGTGGAGAAACATGGCCTGGTCAGATAGATCCAAATCTATGTGAGAAACATGGCCTGGTCAGATGGATCCAGATCTCTGTGGAGAAACATGACCTAGTCAGATGGATCCAGATCTCTGTGGAGAAACATGACCTGGTCAGATGGATCCAGATCTCTGTGGAGAAACATGGCCTGGTCAGATGGATCCAGATCTCTGTGGAGAAACATGACCTGGTCAGATGGATCCAGATCTCTATAGAGAAACATGACCTGGTCAGATGGATCCAGATCTCTGTGGAGAAACATGACCTGGTCAGATGGATCCAGATCTCTGTGGAGAAGCATGGCCTGGTCAGATAGATCCAGATCTCTGTGGAGAAACATGACCTGGTCAGATGGATCCAGATCTCTTTGGAGAAACATGGCCTGGTCAGATAGATCCAGATCTCTGTGGAGAAACATGACCTGGTCAGATGGATCCAGATCTCTGTGGAGAAACATGGCCTGGTCAGATGGATGCAGATCTCTGAGGAGAAACATGTCCTGGTCAGATGGATCCAGATCTCTATAGAGAAACATGTCCTGGTCAGATGGATCCAGATCTCTGTGGAGAAACATGGCCTGGTCAGATGGATGCAGATCTCTGAGGAGAAACATGTCCTGGTCAGATGGATTCAGATCTCTATAGAGAAACATGTCCTGGTCAGATGGATCCAGATCTCTGTGGAGAAACATGGCCTGGTCAGATGGATGCAGATCTCTGAGGACAAACATGGCCTGGTCAGATGGATCCAGATCTCTATAGAGAAACATGTCCTGGTCAGATGGATCCAGATCTCTATAGAGAAACATGGCCTGGTCAGATGGATCCAGATCTCTATAGAGAAACATGTCCTGGTCAGATGGATCTAGATCTCTGTGGAGAAACATGGCCTGGTCAGATGGATCCAGATCTCTATAGAGAAACATGTCCTGGTCAGATGGATCCAGATCTCTATAGAGAAACATGTCCTGGTCAGATGTATCCAGATCTCTATAGAGAAACATGTCCTGGTCAGATGGATCTAGATCTCTGTGGAGAAACATGGCCTGGTCAGATGGATCCAGATCTCTATAGAGAAACATGTCCTGGTCAGATGGATCCAGATCTCTATAGAGAAACATGTCCTGGTCAGATGGATCCAGATCTCTATAGAGAAACATGGCCTGGTCAGATGGATCCAGATCTCTATAGAGAAACATGTCCTGGTCAGATGGATCCAGATCTCTATGGAGAAACATGGCCTAGTCAGGTGGATCCAGATCTCTGTGACGCTTGGAGCATCGGCAGACGAAGTGTGCACAGCACACAAAACGGGTACCATCAGTCCCATGGAGGCGCCCCCACATCTTTGACCACTATACCCACTAATGTATCTTCAATAAAGGAAGTTGAACACGACCGGTGAGTGCGGCTTAGTTACTGTCTATATCTTCTACTATCACCGCTAATAAATCAAACATTGTGTGTCTATAATGTGGAAAATACCCCATTCGGCATCAGTCCTCTATCTTTTTCAGTCCAATTTCATTCCACTTTTCGTTTTGGAGACGTCTGACAGAAAGCTTCATGAATAATGAAAACCTCAATAAGTAATTCCTCCAAACAACCGGAAACCATTCATCTCATATATGAAATAATCCACATTTCATGCAAAATCAGAATAGAAGATCCCCAGCAGTTTATCCCACTTTCTAGCTGAAGCTTCCCATCGGGCATAAGACTATGATTCATGATTATTTCATGCGCATCCTAATGGGTTTGAGCTGTTTCCAAACACTGGCAACATAATATACATTTATGCCATTATCCTGCCTGGCTCCTGGGTGAGATTAAAGCAGAAAAGATGGAATAAAGAAGATGTATTATTGAGAGATAATAATCTAGCAGGGTCCGCGAGGACAGAGCCAGACCTGCGGGTGCAACTGGCATTATAAATGACAAAAAAAATGACAGCGGGCGAGCAGGACTGAGACTGCGCAGATGGGAGATAAGACTGTATCATATGCCACAGAGCCATTTACTGCAATGGAAAATGCTATATACTCTAGTGTTTCCCAAACAGCGTGCCCCCTGCTGTTGCAAAAATACAACTCTCAGCATGCCCGGACAGTCTTAGGTCCCCCTTTATTTAGGACATGTAGTAAAAAGAAGACAGAGTGCCTCAGGGTGACACTGTATGGATAGTACTGATACTTCTTACCTGAAAAGGTCCTCACCTTTGAGGGTTGTGTGAGAGCACAACACCTATAGCAGTGGTTTCCAACCTGTGGACCTCCAAATGTTGCAAAACTACAACTCCCAGCATGCCCGGACAGCCGTTGGCTGTCCAGGCATGCTGGGAGTTGTAGTTTTGCAACATCTGGAGGTCCGCAGGTTGGAGACCACTGACCTATAGTCACCTTTTGACCAACTGGCCCAATCCGAAGGGGAGGGGTGAAGAGAGGGAGTGGCTGGTGAGAGACAAAGGCAGAAAGAAAGAAAGACACAGAGAAAAGGCTGCAGCTTTAAGTAAGTGTTATATCCCCCAAGTGGTAAATTCATAGATTACACTGTTTAGTACTGCTCTATAATGTCCTCTAAGCCACTAATGCTTCTGAGGGTGTGCTATAGGGATATAGGGGAGCAGGATCTCCTCTTCTGTGTGTAGCCAATGCATGGGAGACACCATAGACATTAGGCTCCACTCACTAGCTGAGAGACCTTCATAGGGTGACACTGTATGGAGCCACAATAGTACTGATACTTCTTACTTGAAAAGGTCCTCACCTTTGAGGGTTGTGTGAGAGCACAACACCTATAGTCACCTTTTGACCAACTGGCCCAATCCAAAGGGGAGGGGTGAAGAGAGGGAGTGGCTGGTGAGAGACAAAAGCAGAAAGAAAGACACAGAGAAAAGGCTGCAGCTTTAGGTAAGTGTTATATCCCCCAAGTGCTACATTCATAGATTCCACTGTTTAGTACTGCTCTATAATGTCCTCTAAGCTGCTAATGCTTCTGGGGGTGTGCTATAGGGAAATAGGGGAGCAGGTTCTCCTCTTCTGTGTGTAGCCAATGTATGGAAGACACCATAGACATTAGGCTCTACCCACAAGCTGAGTGACCTTCATAGGGTGACACTGTATGGAGCCACAATAGTACTGATACTTCTTACTTGAAAAGGTCCTCACCTTTGAGGGTTGTGTGAGAGCACAACACCTATAGTCACCTTTTGACCAACTGGCCCAATCCAAAGGGGAGGGGTGAAGAGAGGGAGTGGCTGGTGAGAGACAAAGGCAGAAAGAAAGACAAAGAGAAAAGGCTGCAGCTTTAAGTAAGTGTTATATCCCCCAAGTTCTAAGTTCATAGATTACACTGTTTGGTACTGCTCTATAATGTCCTCTAAGCCACTATTGCTTCTGGGGGTGTGCTATAGGGATATAGGAGAGAAAGATCTCCTCTTCTGTGAGTAGCCAATGTATGGAAGACACCATAGACATTAGGCTCTACCCACTAGCTTAGTGACCCTCATAGGGTGACACTGTATGGAGCCAGAATAGTACTGATACTTCTTCAAATGGTGCTCACCCCTGAGGGTGGTGTGAGAAGACAACACCTATAGTGGCCTTATTGACCAACTGGTCCTTAGGTAGTCCAATCTGAGGGAGTTGCAGCCTCAACGGGTAAAGTTGCCAGACCCCAAGGAAGGGGAGACTATTCCCTGAAGGGCATAAGGACAATAAACTGGACGATTTATAACTTGGACGTATGAAGTCTCATTTATATCCTGGTCTTATCCAACCATTTAGGGACCATGAAAACTCTCATGCCCAACCAAGGCGTAAAAAAACAACGTCCTTAATGTAGATAATACTTTGTAAATTGCTTCTTTCCTTAACGTGAAGTGACACGTTGATTAATGTAAGTTTTTTCAATCTAATCGGGAACAAAGAGAGATGAATATTGTGACACGCTGATAAAACGTGTCCCTGACGTAGTTAAGTCTCATTTATCCCAGTTAAGCTACATTAGACCTTCAGCTCAATGTCGCTATAGGCCGATAATTATGATAAGTACCCGATCCAGACATAGTTTTTAGTTGACTTTAGAAATCGCTAGTTTTCCCTTGTGTTCCGGCAAAGTGAGTTTTTGGTGCATTTGCATGTGAAATTATTCTTGGAGCCAGAAAAAGAGAATAAAGGTGAACGAGCTGTTTCTGTGACAAATGTAGAGGGAACAGTAAAAACAACTAAAACAAGCTGGTATGAAATGTTAGATCATACTGAAAGGGGTACTCCACACTTAAACATCGTATCCCCTATCCAAAGGATAGGGGATAAGATGTCTGATGGCGGGGGGTCCAGCCGTTGGCACCCCCTGCAATCTCTGGCCTGGCACCCTGGCATTCTGAACATTTATGTTCAGGATGACGGTTTCGGGTGCCCATGGTTGTGACATCACATTCCCTCCTTTCATGTCTATGGGAGGGGGTGTGACGGCTGCAGCCATCACGCCCCCTCCCATAGACATGAATGGAGGGGGCACAGTGTGACGCTGCCCGGGTGCTAGAGATCGAAGGGGTCTCAGCACATGCACTTTATATATATATATATAACTTATTAAAGAAATATGTGTTTTTTTTAGTTATCAGGTTCCCCTCCGCTTTTCCTAAACTCATCATCCACTAAAAGAAACAGGTCACTGGGGATCAGTTACAGCTGCCCATAGAAGTCTATGGAGAGAAGAGGGGTGAACAGAGTGGCTAGAGAGAGAGAAAGAGACAAAGGGAGAAAGAAAGACACAGAGAAAAGGCTGCAGCTTGTAGTAAGTATTATATCCCCCCTAGTGCTAAATTCACAGATTACACTGCTAAGTACGGCTCTGTAATGTCCTCAAAGCTGCTACTGATACTGAGGGTGTAATATTGGAATACAGTGACCCCTCGACCTACGATGGCCCCGACATATGATAATTTCAACATGCGATGGCCTCTCAGAGGCCATCGCATGTTGAAGGCAGCATCCACATACTATGCTTTTTTATGTCGGGGCCATCGCATAAACGGCTATCCGGCAGCGCTAACTGCTTCAGCTGCAGCCGGATAGCCGTTGTGTGTAGCCAGTGTATGGGAGACACCATAGACATTAGGCTCCACCCACCAGCTGAGTGACAACTGAAAATTAGAGATACAGTCTGCAGTAGGTGAAACTAGTGAAAAATACCCTGTTATATTATGGACAAAAATAGGGCTATATACTATACTATTCTTAAAGGTGTACTCCTCTGCTCAGCGTTCGGATATCACGGCCCCGCCACCCATGTGACATCAAACCCCGCCCCCTCAATGCAAATCTATAGGCGGGGCCGTAATGTCACGATCCCCCAGCGCTGGCTCTAAGTGTTTAGACATTTTGTTCCGAATGCTGAGCAGCGGAGTACTCTTTTAACTCATTGGCAATGACACAGGCTCAAGAGCTAAATGTTAACATCAGACATCATGCTAATGTCGGACATTTAACCCTTTAAATGCCATGATCAATAGTGATAGTGCAGCATTTAAAAATAAAAGTTTCATCTGCTGGTCGGTTTTAGGGGTGGGGTCTGATCAGTACCCCCGTAGCATGATTGTGGGTTGCTGATCAGTTAATATGTTGGATGGATGTCTACTGGAGGCCTCTTTATCGGCCATATTACCTTTGCTAATACAGTCTGTCTTAGACTTAGCATACCACCGATTCCACTGAGCAATGCTATACAATAGCACAGTAATGACCAGTATAAGCAATCCAAAAATTGCTTATAATAGTCCCTATGGAGATATAAAAACTGTAAAAATGAAAAAATAAAATAAAATGTAATTACCCCCTTTTTTCCCATCATTTTTATTTCACCCCACAAATATTTTTTTTCCTCGGTTTCTTTCACTGTAGATTTAGTGACTAAATTATCACTGTCCTTACAAAGTAAGTAATGGTTCGTACTCTGATTGGTCCCCGGTTATTAGTGGTGTACCCCAAGGTTCTGTACTGGGCCCGCTGTTGTATAATTTATTTATCAATGATATAGAGGATGGTATTAACAGCTCTGTTTCTATCTTTGCAGATGACACCAAGCTTTGTAGCACGGTACAGTCTATAGAGGATGTGCATAAGTTACAGGATGACTTGGATAGACTAAGTGTCTGGGCATCCACTTGGCAAATGAGGTTCAATGTGGATAAATGTAAAGTTATGCATCTGGGTACTAATAACCTGCATGTGTCGTATGTCTTAGGGGGGATTAAACTGGCAGAGTCACTGGTAGAGAAGGATCTGGGTGACTTGTAGATCACAGACTACAGAATAGCACAATGTCAGGCTGCTGCTTCCAAAGCCGGCAGGATATTGTCATGTATCAAAAGAGGCATGGACTCAAGGGACAGGGACATAATACTCCCCCTTTATAAAGCATTGGTACGGCCTCACCTGGAATATGCTGTTCAGTTTTGGGCACCTGTCCATAAAAGGGACACTGCGGAGTTGGAAAGGGTGCAGAGACGCGCGACTAAACTAATATGGGGCATGGAACATCTTAGCTATGAGGAGCGATTAAAGGAGTTACAATTGTTTAGTCTTGAGAAGAGACGTTTAAGGGGGGATATGATAAACGTATATAAGTATATAAATGGCCCATACAAAAAATATGGAGAAAAACTGTTCCAGGTTAAACCCCCCCAAAGGACGAGGGGGCACTCCCTCCGTCTGGAGAAGAAAAGGTTTAGTCTAAAGGGGCGGCACGCCTTCTTTACCGTGAGGACTGTGAATTTATGGAACGGTCTACCTCAGGAACTGGTCACAGCAGGAACAATTAACAGCTTTAAAACAGGATTAGATACATTCATGGAACAAAATAAGATTAATGCTTATGAAGAAATATAAAATCCCATCCCTTCCCCAATATCGCGCCACAACCCTACCCTTCAATTCACTGGTTGAACTTGATGGACATATGTCTTTTTTCGACCGTACTAACTATAAAGTAAAATTGGTCCCCCATAAAAGCCCTCATATGGGTCTGGAGATGGAAACATATTGGAAGAGTGACGGCTAATAGAAGGAGAGGAGGAAAAACGAAAATGCAAAAATGGCAACACGGCCATGCCCCCTCAATGCAAGTCTATGGAAGGGGGCGTGACGGTCGTCACGACCCCTCCCGTCGACTTGCATTGAGGGGGCGTGACCGTGATGTCACAAGGGGCGTGGCCGACCCCCGCAGCAAGAAAACAGCGTTCAGGACATTTACTTCCGAACGTTGGCCAGTGGAGTACCCCTTTAACATAGGCCAGAAGAATATTACAGTATATATCATCCCTGGTCTCTACTGACCTCTCAACACTTCCAGACAACACTAAATAAGGAGATTACAATTGAAAGATTTTATAGCTATAGTGTTCATGGAAGATTGCAGCTCCCCAGCTCCTTTCTCTCTCATGACAGGATGTTGTCTAGTCCTCTCATTGTCAGTGTGGTGTTGTCTCAGCAGCTCAAGGCTCCTCCCTCTCTCCTGACAGAAAGTTGTGTAGGCCTCTCATTGTCAGTGTGGTGTTGTCTCAGCAGCTCAAGGCTCCTCCCTCTCTCCTGACAGAAAGTTTTGTAGGCCTCTCATTGTCAGTGTGGTGTTGTCTCAGCAGCTCAAGGCTCCTCCCTCTCTCCTGACAGAAAGTTTTGTAGGCCTCTCATTGTCAGTGTGGTGTTGTCTCAGCAGCTCAAGGCTCTTCCCTCTCTCCTGACAGAAAGTTGTGTAGGCCTCTCATTGTCAGTGTGGTGTTGTCTCAGCAGCTCAAGGCTCCTCCCTGTCTCCTGACAGAAAGTTGTGTAGGCCTCTCATTGTCAGTGTGGTGTTGTCTCAGCAGCTCAAGGCTCCTCCCTGTCTCCTGACAGAAAGTTGTGTAGGCCTCTCATTGTCAGTGTGGTTTTGTCTAAGCAGCTCCCAGCTCCTCCTTCTCTCCTGACAGAAAGTTGTGTAGTCCTCTCATTGTTAGTGTGGTGTTGTCTCAGCAGCTCCCAGCTCCTCCTTCTCTCCTGACAGAAAGTTGTGTAGTCCTCTCATTGTTAGTGTGGTGTTGTTTTCTGGCTCCCCCCTCCCTCCTGAGACAACACATCATCCTCTGTTGTCTCAAGAGGTGTGGCTGAATCTTGTCTCTAGCCCCACCCCCCTGAGTGATGTCATCACCTCTGAGCAGCTCCTCAAGCCTACATCACCATTTCCCTGTCATAACTGCATATACATATTTATTGGAACATTTGGTGAAGATTAGTGTATGATTACAGCATGATGCCTTGTGCTGAACAATGCGAAACAAAGAGAAGCAAACAGGGAATGAATACAGCAGGTACTGCATCCATACTGTGCCATGGTCTGCTGTGAAATGGAACGCTCTGCAGCAGCTCATAGTGGAGAACAGGCCGGAGAGCTGTGGGAGGGGAATAAGCAGGGTGTGAGGATTGTGGGAGGAGCTGAGGTAAAGCAATGCATTGTGGGAATTGTAGTACTAAGCAATTGCTCAAGCAGGTAGTACAGGACTAAGACCTCCCAAAACAAATAGATTTTTGGTAGTTACAGAACTGGAGCAGACAGGTAAGCAATGCTGTATGTTTCTGCAGTTTCTTTACCTCACGTCAGAGTACCCCTTTATATACAAATATCGAGATCTTTTGAAATAATCATAACAATTGGTTCAGAGATAGGTTCTCTTTATAGCCTCAGACTAAGTCAGTTTTATGGCAGTCAGACAAGTCAGGAATCCCATTAGTCATGTACTCAATCCTATACGGAGGTCTCAGGTGCCCCCCAAAGATCTCACCGTTCCGACAGGACATCATTTTAAGACTCCATAATGGAGATTACAGAATATGCCTGATAGCGAAACTAGTGACGTATTACAGCTAATTCTATCATGAAACATACGGGAACTTAGTCACACCCTGAGGCTAGGGCAACACATTTACTTCTCTGAAGCAATTTAACTATTAGTGACTGTGGCCAACTGCAGGAGTTCACCAAGTGTGTTCTCTTGGACAGCAAAACTACAACTCCCAGCATGCCCGGACAACCAAAGGCTGGAAGATGTAGCTTTGCAACAGCTGATGGTTCTTAGTTTGAAGAATACTGCTTTATGCGATCAGTATATATAGTAGTTACACACCTCACCCTCAGCTCTATCAGTATACTGCTGCTATCTCTATGGGATCAGGATATATATTAATTATACCCCTCCCCTCCAGTTCTATCTGTATGCTGCTGCCATCTAAATGGGATCAGGATATATAATAGTTATACACCTCCCTTCCAGCTCTATCTGTATACTGCTGCTGCTATTTCTATTGGACCACGGTATATAGCAGTTATACATGTCCCTCCAAGCTCTATCTGTATACTGCTACAGTCAGGATATGTAGTAGATATACATTTCCTCTCCAGTACTATCTGAATCCTGCTGATCCCATAGAGAGCATCAGAAGTATACAGACAGGGTAATGTTTTCAACCATCTCATTATATTCAAAAACATGTACATTAAAGGGGACCTCTCATCAAATAAACTTTTGATATATTTTAGATTAACGAATGTTGAATAACTTTCCAATAGCATGTTAATGAAAAATATGCTTCTTTCTATTGTATTTTAATAACATGCAATTGTAAAGTTATTCTGCATACATTACTCTATAATATATATCAAAAGTTTTTTTGATGAGAGGTACCCTTTAATCAAAGCTGAAAGCCAGAAGTACATACACTGCTCAAAAAAATAAAGAGAATACTAAGATAACACATCCTAGATCTGAATGAACTAATCGTATGAAATACTTTCCTCTTTACATAGTTGAATGTGCGGACAACAAAATCACACAAAAATTATCAATGGAAATCAAATGTATCAACCCCTGGAGGTCTGGATATGGAGTCACACTCAAAATCATAGTGGAAAACCCCACTACAGGCTGATCCAACTTTATGTAATGTCCTTAATACAAGTCCCAATGAGGCTCAGTAGTGTGTGTGGCCTCCACGTGCCCGTATGACCTCCCTACAACGCCTGGGCATGATCCTGATGAGGTGGAGGATGGTCTCCTGAGGGATGTCCTCCCAGACCTGGACTAAAGCATCTGCCAACTCCTGGACAGTCTGTGGTGGATGGAGCGAGACCTCCTAGATGTGCTCAATCGGATTCAGGTCTGGGGATCGGGCGGCCAGTCCATAGCATCAATGCCTTCCTCTTATAGGAACTGCTGACACACTCCAGCCACATGAGGTCTAGCATTGTCTTGTATTAGGAGGAACCCAGGGCCAACCGCACCAGCATATGGTCTCACAAGGGGACTGAGGATCTCATCTTGGTACCTAATGGCAGTCAGGCTACCTCTGGCAAGCACATGGAGGGCTGTGCGACCCCCCAAAGAAATGCCACCCCACACCATTACTGACCCACCACCAAACCGGTCATGCTGGAGGATTTTGCAGGCAGCAGAATGTTCTCCACAGCGTCTCCAGACTCTGTCACATGTGCTCAGTGTGAACCTGCTTTCATCTGTGAAGAGCACAGGGCACCAGTGACGAATTTGCCAATCTTTGTGTTCTCTGGCAAATGCCAAACATCCTGCCCAGTGTTGGTCTGTAAGCACAACCCCCACCTGTCGTGCCCTCATGACATCCTCATGGAGTTTGTTTCTGACCGTTTGAGTGGACACATGCACATTTGTGGCCTGCTGGGCTCTGGCAGTGCTCCTCATGATCCTCAGCACAAAAGCGGAGGTAGTGGTCCTGCTGCTGGGTTGTTGCCCTCCTACGGCCTCCTCCATGTCTCCTTATGTACTGGATTGTCTCCTGGTAGCGCCTCCATGCTCTGGACACTACGCTGACAGACACAGCAAACCTTCTTGCCACAGCTCGCATTGATGTGCCATCCTGGATGAGCTGCACTACCTGAGCCACTTGTGTGGGTTGTAGACTCCGTCTCATGCTACCACTAGAGTGAAAGCATCGCCAGCATTCAAAAGTGACCAAACCATCAGCCAGGAAGCATAGGAACTGAGAAGTGGTCTGTGGTAACCACCTGCAGAACCACTCCTTAATTCGGGGGTGTCTTGCTAATTGCCTATAATTTCCACCTGCTGTCTGTTCCATTTGCACACCAGCATGTGAAATTGATTGTCAATCAGTGTTCTTCCTGAGTGGACAGTGCGATTTCACAGAAGTGTCATTGACTTGGACTTACATTGTGCTGTTTAAAGCGTACCTGTCATAGTGCAAAAAAAAAAGAAAAAAAGTGATATGTTACTCAGGACCCAATCCTGATCATGTGCATATAATGTTTATGTGTCTCGGACCTATATATCCAGAGATATAAGCATTTATCTGCTGGTGAGTTACTTTTTCATTGTGCGGGCTGGAGGGGGCGTGTCAGTCTGTCTCCCTCACAGGAGCAAGCCTGGACAGTCAGCCAATCAGTACTCTCTACTCTGTAACCCTTTCCTCTCTGGTTTTATGCTGTGTCATGTGTCAGAGGAAGATACTTGTAGCTTGCCTGCAGTAATCAGAAGACATTATGGTGAATTCATAACAGGATAAAATGTATAAATATAAGAATAGATCTTTACAAAAAATTTTAGATAAAAGTACAGCATTTTTATGAATACATGTTCTATCTATTTTATCTTCTCCTAGTAAAGCTGGATACTAATCAGCATAGCTGTCACTATGTGTGTCATTCATCTTTCACAGACTCCTGAATGTCTGATCAACTTCTTTGTCATTCAGGAGTCCGAGAAAGCTTTGACTATTTCAGCATGCTGGGAGTTGTAGTTTAGTAACAACTGAAGCTGCAATAACTGTGTTAGAGCAATGTTGCCTCCAGCTGTTGTAAAACTACAGCTCCCAGCATGTCCACACATCCTTTATCTGTAGTTTTGCATACACAATAGAAATCTCCTATACTGGATACCGGTATGCTTTACGGACGGTATCCAGTATGCTGTAAAATCTAGACTAGTCTGTCTGGCTAAAAGACAGGCGACCCCTAGTGGTGGCTATTTTGAGCTTGAATTTCAGGTGAAAAGTAAAATTTTTTTTAACAAGTGTATATTGTGAAATGTCATATTATAATGAGTCCTGCAATATATGAAAAGTTTTGAACAATGACAGTGCCTCTTTAAGCGTTCCCTTTAGTTTTTGGGGTGTGTATATATGCACCCATGTATATGTGTAATCTATATTAAGATTTTTAAACAGAAGTAATTTACAAATCTGTTTAACTTTCTAGGACCAGTTGATTTAAAAATGTAAAATAAATGTTTTCCACGGGAGTACCCCTTTAAACAGCAAAAAGGTGCAACATGACTTTCCCTGGAAACAGCTGCTGCACATTTTTGCTGTTTGTCTACAATGGAAGCTGAGATCCGGACTTCATCAGCCTGCACTCCCTCTCTCTACACCTTCTGGGTTGTGCTGCTCTGTTGACTCTATTCACCCATGTATACTTAGGAGACTGAGAAGGTTACAGACAGACTGAACAGCAGAGGCATTTCTTGAAGTATCTCACTACTTAGTCATTTGCATTCTATTCTAATAAATACCTGTGGTGAGCCAGGGGGTGCGATAAGGTGCATGGGGCAGATGTTATTAACCCCTAAATATTTGTGACGCAAGGGCGTGGTTTTCCTAAGTAACCACCCTAAGGTAGCTCCGCTATCCCTAGGTTAGGCAGGGTAATAATAGTCCAAGACCAGGTTAGGGTTAACGGTAGCTTTACCGAGGTAGAAAGATGGAAATAGTCTTTACAGCTAGGCCAGGATCCCAGAGAGGTGACCAGTAACACAGAAGGACCTCGAAGCTTGCTGGGACTTGTAGTGACTTTGACAGACTTTTGGACAGCCACGCTGACTATAATAGACATGACTTGACTGTAGATAGTGACAGCAGACAGAGATGACTTACTGACTTGTGGCTATAATTTAGGCTTGAGGCCTCGAGAGAGATTGTAGTACCTCCCCCTCTTATAAACGGGGGCTGAGCAAGGAGCCCATAGGTCAAGCTGCAGGTTAACCTGGTTAGCTGGTGCTCTCTGGGTAACAAACAAGTGAATTGAACATGTGACAACAGTATCATGTGACTAACTCAAAGGTCCTCTATACATAATACATATAACATTATTGGGGAGACACTGCAGGAGGGCCCCTAGGACACAGAGGGACTCAACCTGACAGGAACTAAGTACTATACGGGACTATATTCAGTACTGGGACAACACATACCAGTTAGTCACAATATGAGACTAAGCATTTCCATTTCCAACAGTAGCAGACAAGCATTCCGCGCTACAGAATGGCGTAAACCTCCACAATTACACGTTTTAGCGTCCAGTATTATCAGCCAATAAATATCAATACAAATAACAGATCCATCGGCTATTTATAAAATATCAGCATCTGCTACATTATATATGAGCGCTCTGGTAAGGATTAAACATGGATTATGAAGCACGTGATATATCCCTGGAGACGTAGCAGCGGCGCGCGGTGAATCACGTTTTTTTGTCGAGATTAAACAGAGTTTATACCATAATGAGTCTTCTGTGAATATTTTCTCGGATCTTCAATAAATCAGCCTCTAAATAATTAATCCGCGAAACATAGAAAATGGAGACGTGTGGCAGGAAACCGAGCAGAACTTCTATACATCCTCGGGTACACAGGCTCCCTGCTATTAATATATACTCACAATTCATTATCGCTAAGTATATTCCAACACGTCACATCTTTCTTCACTTGTGTACAGACGTTCACAATGACAGGAAGAGGTTAAATAATGTCCCAGAGGACGTCCAGCATAGGGGGTCATTATAGGTCGGGCAGTGATTAAAAACATTTCACATAAACCTTTGCCGGTTGTTCTGTCTGACTCTACAGGTAAATCCATACATCTGACAAGTTAGGACCGTATAGATGTAACTACAGTATATACTCGAGTATAAGCCGACCCGAATATAAGCCGAGGCCCCTAATTTTACCCCAAAAACCCAGAAAAAGTTATTGACTCGACTATAAGCCTAGGGTG
This sequence comes from Hyla sarda, assembly GCF_029499605.1. NCBI lineage: Eukaryota > Metazoa > Chordata > Amphibia > Anura > Hylidae > Hyla > Hyla sarda. The sequence continues at coordinate 22,785,737 of NC_079194.1, forward strand.
GGAAAAACATCATCCCCCCCTGTCATCATCCCCCCCCCCTTCAGGCATGCTGGGAGTTGTAGTTTTGAACCCTCTGGAGGTCCGCAGGTTGAAGACTACTGCGGCCTTCGTCATCATCCCCCCCCCCCCTTCATCATCCCCGCCTGTCAATCCCTTCATCAGTGGTCTTCAACCTGCGGACCTCCAGATGTTGCAAAACTACAACTCCCAGCATGCTCGGTCAGCCATCGGCTGCCCGGGCATGCTTGGAGTTGTAGTTTTGAAACCTCTGGAGGTCCGCAGGTTGAAGACCACTGCGGCCTTCGTCATCATCCAGACACCTCCCCTCGGCGGGAAGTTAGGGTGAGCTGGTCCACGCCATCTATGCTGCAGGGACCATCCGGTGGGGATGGTTAGTCGTTGCGGGCTGTCCATTTTCACCGGGGGGGGGCCTCTTCTCCGCGCTTCGGGCCCGGACTAGTAAAGTTGCCTTGATGACGACGCACAGGGACGTTGGGCATGAACGTCCCTGTGAGTCGTCGTCAAGGCAACGTCACTACTCCGGGGCCGGGCCCGAAGCGCGGAGACGAGGCCCCCCCCGGTGAAAATGGACAGCCCGCAACGACTAACCATCCCCACCGGACGGTCCGTGCAGCATAGATGGCGCGGACCAGCTCACCCTAACTTCCCGCCGAGGGGAGGTGAGTACAAAACAAAAGGGGGGGGGGGCTGGATGGTGACGAAGGCCGCAGTGGTCTTCAACCTGCGGACCTCCAGAGGTTTCAAAACTACAACACCCGGCTTGCTGGGAGTTGTAGTTTTGCAACATCTGGAGGTCCGCAGGTTGAAGACCACTGATGAAGGGATTGACAGGGGGAGAGTTCACTTGAGTATAAGCCTAGGGGGGCTTATACTCGAGTATATACGGTATATGTGCTCGTATGCCCGGCTTTTGGTGCATTTGGGCCATAATTCCGTCATATTTGCAAAAGTCCATCTCAAATAGAAAGAGACTCTGAGATTTGTACAATTTTGAAACTCAACATCTTGTAAAAACACATCACTGGGAGAGCCGACGGGCTTCGGACTGTGAACTGTTCTTAATCATAGCTATCCAAAGAATAGGTAATAAGATGTCTGATCGCGGGGGTCTCGGCAGCGGCACCCCAGACATCCAGGGCACGGCGCAAACTTCGCTCCGTGCCAGATGACTGGCAATGCGGGGCGGAGGCTCTTGACATCACGGCCATGCCCCCTCAATGCAAGTCTATGGGAGGGGGCGTGACCATGATGTAACAAGCCTCTGGGGCTGCACTCGATGCTCTAAACGAATGCCGGGTGCAGCGGCGGAACCCCCGCGATCAGACATCTTATCCCCTATGATGTCTAGTACCCCTTTAATGGACAAATGTTGTGGGCATCCACATAAAAGAGCATCCATAACCCTCTGCTCTGTGTGGCTGAATTACCCCCTTTTGGGAACTTCTACCTGGCCATGATTAAAGGCAGAAACGTGACGGCTCTACCAGTGATGTGTTCTTAAAGGGGTACTCCGATGGGAAACTTTTTTTTATAAATCAACTGGTGTCGGAAAGTTAAACAGATTTGTAAATTACTTCTATTAAAAAATCTTAATCCTTCCAGTACTTATTAGCTGCTGAATACTACAGAGGAAATTATTTTCTTTTTGGAACACAGAGCTCTCTGCTGACATCATGACCACAGTGCTCTCTGCTGACATCTCTGTCCATTTTAGGAACTGTCCAGAGCAGCAAACTGTGGATTTTCTCTTTCTCTGGACAGTTCCTAAAATGGACAGAGATGTCAGCAGAGAGCACTGTGGTCATGATGTCAGCAGAGAGCTCTGTGTTCCAAAAAGAAAAGAACTTCCACTGTAGTATTCAGCAGCTAATAAGTACTGGAAGGATTAAGATTTTTTAACAGAAGTCATTTACAAATCTGTTTAACTTTCTGGCACCAGTTGATTAAAAAAAAAAAGTTTTCCACCGGAGCACCCCTTTAAAAGATGTTAAATAAAGTTTGAGAATGTTACGACTGTTGGAGCTGAAAGTCTTTTTTTGTATTCAGGATTTACTATTGCAAATGTGCCCGCACTGACTATATACTTTGTGGGGGAGATTTATCAAAACCTGTGTAGAGGAAAAGTTAAGTTGCCCATAGCAACCAATCAGATCGCTTCTTTCATTTTTAACAGACCTTTTTTAAAAATGAAAGCAACGATCTGATTGGTTGCTATGGGCAACTGGTCAACTTTTCCTCTGGACAGGATTCATAAATCTCACCTTGTGGGTCAAAAAATGAAGATTGCAAAAAGATTTATAGTATATAAATAAATAATGCAACCAAAAAATGTATATCTCAACCTATAAAGTGCAATGTGACAAAAAACTAAACAAAAAAACAATAATATATGCAGAGATAATACATCCACCTATAAAGTGTACAGCAACAGTAACAATGGTAAATTAATATGAAAAATTATTATTCATACTATTCATACTATTCTTATTCATATTCAGTGCAGAGTGCCCAAAATATAGTCATAAAATATATTGTTCTAGGAATGTATCTACCCCGTTTTGAAGCTTTCAACTGTTTCTGTAGTGACGAGTTCCTGAGGTAAACTGTTCCATAAGTTCACAGTTCTTATGGTAAAGAAGACTTGTCGCCCCTTGAGTCTAAACCTTTTCTTCCCCAGATGGAGGGAGTGCCCCCTTGTCCTTTGAGGGGGTTTAACCTGGAACAGTTTTCCCCTATATTTTTGTATGAAAAAATATGGGGAAAAACTGTTTCCCATACCTGTCTCTTTTCTTCTGGTTATATTTCCCTGATTTTAAGCTGGTGGTTTCTATGTGTGAAGTCATTTTCAATGGGTACTCTGGTGAAAAACATTTTTTTTCATATCAACTGGCTCCAGAAAGTTATACAGATTTGTAAATTACTTCTATTGAAAAATCTTAATCCTACCAGCACTTATCAACTGCTGAAGTTGAGTTGTTCTTTTCTGTCTGACAACAGGGCTCTCTGCTGACACCTCTGTCTGTCTCAGGAACTGTCCAGAGCAGGAGAGGTTTGCTATGGGGATTTGCTCCAGCTCTAGACAGTTCCTGACATGGACAGAAGTGTCAGCAGAGAGAACTGTTGTCAGAAAGAAGAGAACAACTCAACTTCAGCAGTGTCAGGCCCAAGGCCTGATTCTTAAAATCCTATATGTGTATTATAAATTATAACTGTGTGTGATGGATTATCCAGGACATGGGTGAGAGGTCATTCAAACTGTGTTTTGTGTATTGCATTTTATTGGGGGGGCTGGGTGTTTGTTTACATCTCCTTTGAAGTCAAAGGCTCTTTTTAAGTCATGCACTCTGGTCCCATCATATAATCAAACAGATAAGGGGTCAGGAAGAGAGAAGACCCCCTGGTGGGATCAGAGGGGTGGGGGGAATGGAGTTTCCCTCCAAAGAAAGCAGATATGATATTTAAACAATGCTAGACTAAAAGTTGGTTGTTAAAAGCTGGGCCACAAGCTGACAAGACCATCCTAAGAACAGCACTCTCTCTCATGGAGTGCTATATCATCATGCTGTAAGAACTTCATCTTTTGTTTTCTGAACTTGTCTTGCTAAACTCTTTTATATATTTTTGTACCTGTATGTCATTTGTTTCTGTATTTTTATATAGTCAGCACTGTGATACCTTTTACCAGATTAAATGTTTAATTAATCAGCTCTGGTCTTTGATCTATAAATATATGAGCTCACCTTTCTGAAGGAGGCTCTGGTAAAACACGTTTATCTAAGGGTTAATTTGGTGACTTGCTGGGACTTGTAGTGGATACCCAGAGGTCTGGCGGCTTTAACCCTTGCACCATCACACTCTCTCTAGCGTCTTAGCTGGACCGATAGGGTGTGATCGTGACAACTGGTGGCAGCGTCGGGATATATTTAGAGATTTTTAGTGCTTGCTGGATTTTACCTGTAAGGAAATCTTAGCACTAAAAAGAAATTGCATATGTATTCTTGTGTGTAAATTCCAAAGACAGAGCTCAATGCTGGTTTAAAAGACATACAAAAAGAGTGCAAGACAGTTCTGTCCTCCCCATCTCCTGTTTTACCTCCTCTGTCTCATCTCGGAAATATGGAGGCATATCGCAAGCAGTCCAAGCCTGCACTGGAGCTAATGTGCCAAGAAAAGGACATTCCTACTGCAGGAAAGAACAAGGAACAACTTATTGCTGATCTTGTGGAGTATGATGCCCGTGCAGAAGAGCTGAGTGACATGAGACCAAGTCCTACAGCTGGAACTGCCATCCAAGGACTGATATCTCCTGGGGAATACAACATTACTCCCCATCAGGACAGTACTCCACATGAGGCCTTGGACTCTTATATGCGGACTGCCTTACAACACCTTGGGAATGTGGATGCTAATATGAAACTCCAACTGCTTCTCCAGTACCAAACTGCAGAGAGAGAGGCACGAGCGGCAGAGAGAGAGGCCCAGGTACGAGCCGCAGAAAGAGAGTCCCAGCGAAGGCATGAACTGGAGGTTCTGAGGCTGAGAGGGGATGCTTCATCCGCACGGAGTGATGTGCAGGATCAAGGAGACCACAAACCCCGCTTGGAACATTTCCCCATGTTGGAGAAAGATGGTGATCTGGATGTGTTCCTGAGGGGATTTGAAAAGGTTTGCCGGCAGTTCCATCTACCTAAGGAACAGTGAGGACGATATCTAACCCCACGGCTGCGAGGGAAAGCTCTGGATGTGTTTGCTTCGCTTCCCTCCGAGAGTGACCAGGACTATGAGGCAATAAAATCTGCCCTGCTAAAAAGTTTTAATCTGACTCCAGAGACTTATCGGAAAAAGTTTCGGACTTTGCAACAAAGTGCCACAGAAAGCTGCGCTGAACATGCAGGTCAGCTAAGGACTGCATTCAGGCTATGGACTGGGGGCCTACAAGTCACTACCTATGAGGCCCTGGAGGACTTGATGGTCCTGGATCAGTTTCTCCAAACACAGAGCTTTGAAGCCAGAGAGTGGATATTGGACCACAAGCACAAGACAGCAACGGAAGCAGCAGAACTTTGCTAACAACCGGGCACCAGCAGCAAAGCGTGGAACTGCACAAGCTGGAGCAAGTACCTGGAGGGGAGCCACACAACCACAGAGCACCACCAGGTCAGCCGGGAAATTCTTGCCATCATTCCCAAAAGCAACAGGAGCCACATTGGGTCAGGGGGACACCCGCCGATGTTACAGATGCAACAATATTGGGCACCTGAGTGCCACTTGCCCCAACAAAAAGAATTCTCCACCAGTAGCTGGAGGACACACAGCCGTTCTTCTGGTGTCCGGAGCCATTCTTCTGGTGTCCGGAGTGGTGGAGAAAAGAGCGGATAACCTGTAGAGTGTAACTGTGGGTGACCGGGTGACAGTGGGTTTGCGAGATTCTGGAGCCTCATTTACCTTGGTGCGGCCTGAAGTGGTGGATACAGAGGACATCATCCCTTGAAGAACCATGGCTTTAAAAGGAATTGGAGGTGTGCGGCCTGCTGTGCCCATGGCCCGTATGTACCTGGATTGGGGTACAGGCAAAGGTTTGCGGGAGGTGGGGGTCTCTGAGGACATCCCTGTTAATGTTCTGCTGGGGAATGATTTGGGTCGGATGCTCTGTCATTATGCTCCAGAGGACACTACCTGCACACCGGATGGGCTAGGAGAGAGCCCTGTTCATTCTGAGGTACTGTGCAAGACTTTGGGAGACACTGTGAAATGTGGTAACTGGGAGGGAGTGCAGGGGATTGATAATTGTTTACCTTTGACTGAACTAGTAATGTTTTCCAAAAGTGAAATTGGGTGTATTGTGACATGTGGTGACAATGCATTGCCAATGCCAAAACCTAGTGGAGATGGGCTAGGGGGAGGGGTTGGTGTGCCCCTGGTGACATGTAAGGATGAGGGACCAGCAGTGAGTGATATGTCCCAATCCTGTGAGCCTAAGGAGGAGGAGGAGGGAAGGAGTGATAGCCCTTTGTATGATGCCTGTATTATTATGTCTGGAACTGAGGGAGAGGAAGGTGGAGATGCTAGTTCACCTGGGGGGAAATGTGCTCCCTGATGCCCCAAGATGGGGGGAGGGAAATGAGCATTTCCGGGAAGCTCTGCGCAGTGACCCTTCCCTTGAAGGGCTGAGACAACGTGCTGAACATACAGGTGTTGACACAGATGGGCATCGGGTATATTGGGAAAATTATATCTTGTACTGGGAATCCCTTTCCAAAGGCATGCTAGGGGCCCAGGAGAGAGAAAGGCAGTTAGTGGTTCCTAGGCAGTACAGGAAAGAGCTGCTGAGGTTGGCCCATGAGACCCTCCTGGCAGGACATTTGGGAGTGGCCTATGCGGTCATAGAGAAGGAATGTCTAGCTGTGGTCTGGGCTTTGCAAAAATTACAGCCATACCTGTACGGAAGGGATTTTACTGTCATAACTGATCACAACCCTCTACATTGGTTGGACAGAGTGTCCGGTAACAATGGCACCTTGAAACAAATGCTAAAAACATTTGTAGGATCAGAGGGCAGAGACGGGGAAACTATTTACCCCATCTGTTATTCGCTTACAGGGAGGTACCCCAAGAATCTACAGGTTTCTCGCCCTTTGAGTTATTATATGGTCACAAAGTGCGGGGACCCAGAGATTTAGTTAGGGGAGAATAGGAAGGGGGGCTACCTGCCCCTGAGACTTCTGTGGTGGAGTATGTTCTGAGATTCAGGGACAGGATGCAGGCATTGACAGGGCTGGTACAGGACAACCTCACAGCAGCCCAGTCCAGGCAGAAGTACTGGTATAATCACAATGCAAGGGACCGGGTCTATGAAGTGGGACAGAAGGTAATGGTTCTGAACCCCATCAGGCAGAATAAGTTGCAGGCCGCCTGGAAGGGTCCCTTCCCCATTTTGCAGTGCCTAGAACCCACCACATATGTAGTTGCCCTTGATGAGAAAGGTCAGAGACAGAGACAGTACAACATTAATATGGCATACTATGACCCTGAGAAGGTGGTACTCAGTGTATGTAATGCACCAGAGGAAGGGCTGGGTAGTGATCCCCTACTGGACCTAGTGGAGGAAGCTAAGAGCCAGGGATCCCTTCAGGGTGTGGAGATCAATCCACAACTCTTAGCTGCCAAGAAAAGGCAGCTAAATGAGGAAATAGGCCCTTCAGTGCCATCTTTGCCTGGGAATGCAGGGCCTGTGGTGTCAAGAAAAGAAATAGATGGTTAAGGGAGACAGATCTATCAGCCTGGAGAGGCAAGATCTCTATGTCCCCATCTTAAGGGGGAGGTGTCAGCCCCAAGGCCTGATTATTAAAATCCTATATGTGTATTATAAATTATAACTGTGTGTGATGGATTATCCAGGACATGGGTGAGAGGACATTCAGACTGTGTTTTGTGTATTGCATTTTATTGGGGGGTCTGGGTGTTTGTTTACATCTCCTTTGAAGTCAAAGGCTTTTTTGAAGTAATGCACTCTGGTCCCATCATATAATCAAACAGATAAGGGGTCAGGAAGAGAGAAGACCCCCTGGTGGGATCAGAGGGGAGGGGGGAATGGAGTTTCCCTCCAAAGAAAGCAGATATGATATTTAAACAATGCTAGACTAAAAGTTGGTTGTTAAAAGCTGGGCCACAAGCTAACCAGACCATTCTAAGAAGAGCACTCTCTCTCATGGACTGCTATATCATCATGCTGTATGAACTTCATCTTTTGTTTTCTGAACTTGTCTTGCTAAACTCTTTTATACATTTTTGTACCTGTATGTCATCTGTTTCTGTATTTTTATATAGTCAGCACTGTGATACCTTTTTATGAGCTTAAATGTTTAATTAATCAGCTCTCGTCTTTGGTCTCTAAATATATGAGCTCACCTTTCTGAAGGAGGCTCTGGTAAAACACGTTTATCTAAGGGTTAATTTGGTGACTTGCTGGGACTTGTAGTGGATACCCAGAGGTCTGGCGGCTTTAACCCTTGCACCATCACACTCTCTCTAGCGTCTTAGCTGGACCGATAGGGTGTGATCGTGACAGCAGCTGGAAGGATTAAGATTTTTCAATAGAAGTAATTTACAAATCTGTTTAACTTTCTGGAGCCATTGTTTTTCACCGGAATACCCCTTTAAGCATAATGCCAGAGCTGGTCTCCTACCCGTTCTGCGAGAGACACAGGTCTTGCATTACTGTTTCTGAGGTAACCGTAAAGGACCCAGCAAGTTCTGTGCATGAGTCCCGTTTATCAAAAAAGGGCATAGCCACAGAACTCACTGGGCATTGTTGCGTGAGCAGCGTCTCTCCATACCGATCTATGCAGAATGGGCAGGAGAGCAGCTCTTGACTTATGCTTTAAGACAAGAGGCGCCTCCAGCTGTTGTAAAACTATAACTCCCAGCATGCCTGGACAGCCTTTGGATGCTGGAAGTTGTAGTTTCGCAACAGCTGGTGGTCCACAGTTTGGAGACCACTGCTCTATGGGATAAGTATATATAGTAGTTATACACCTCCCCATCAGCTCTATCTGTATACTGCTGCTTCTATTTCTATGAGATCAGCATATATAGTAGTTATACACATCCCTTCCAACTTTATCTGTATACTGCTGCTATCTCTATGGGATCAGGATATACAGTAGTTATATATCTCCCTCCAGCTCTATCTGTATACTGCTGATATGTATACAGCTGAAGGCTGTCCGGGCATGCTGTGAGTCGTAGTTTTGCAACAGCTGGAGGGACCCTGGTTGGATTACACTGGTGCAGAAGAAGAATGCAAATGGAAAGGACAATACATTCTAGGCTTAGGTTTCAACAATTGGAGTTCTGCTCATGGAAAGAAGTGCCGTTCTGTTTAGCAGCAGAGAGGAGTAAGTGTAAAGTACAAAGTTCAATAGTTTCCAGGCTGACATAGGGGGTGGTTTTGGGTCGCAGCTGCGAAGGTCTAAAACGTGCGGGAGAAAACGATTACCAGAGATAAGCGCATTGCATAGATGTCACATTCCCAGGAGCCTCAGATTAAAAAATACTCCCTGCAGACGAGGGATAATACAGTATAGAGAATAATACCGTAAGACCAGGCGCGGTGTGCAGCTGCAGCCTGGGATAAGCCGATTCCTCCCTGCTATGGTAATGCTGGCCATAGGGTTTTTCCAAAGAATGTCACATGACGAAGTGACCTAACATCCAATAAACTAAACAGCTAATCCCAAATCCATACCCAGAGATTACATGAGAATTACAGGTATGGATCAGCCCTAGCACATCACAATAACCTTCAAGGAGAGAGAAATGTGAGACAATATCATTTGGACTATTCCAGGGCTGGACAAATCCCAGGCGCCAGGTCGGAATGGAGACTGAGAATGTCGTCCTGGTGCTAAGGTTTTTGTCAGCCCTTTCTAATAAGGGTTGTTAGTCTTTTAAAAAAAACTAAATGTTTTAGTTACTTTTGCCTTCATTCCGACTCTGATCCCCGTTCTGCAATTCCCCGTTCCGCCTCCAGATACAGTAGAATCCACTGGAGAGTTCATTGTCTATGGAGATACCCAAGCAATGCACTAGAGCATCTCTGAGGCTCCCATACATATATATATATAACAGGGAGATAGTGATGTAACAGGAGGAACTGGTCAGAGGTGATGACATCACTCAGAGGGCGGGGCTTACTCTAAGACACAAATTCTGCCATACCTCCTGAGACAGAGCAGAGGATGATGCATCTTTCCAGAAGAGAGAGACAATAAATGGGAGCCATGGAGCTGCTGAGACAACACCACAATGACAATAAGAGGACTACAGAATTTCCTGTCAGGAGAGAGGGAGGAACTAGGAAGCTACTGAGACAACACCCCAATCATAATTAGAGGACTACACAATTTCCTGTCAGGAGAGAAGAGGAGCAGTACAGCAGTTGCGACAACACCACACTGACAATGAGAGAACTACACAACTTCCTGCCACAGGCAAAACACACAACTTCCTGTCAGGTGATAGTGAGGAGCCGGAGAGCAGCTGAGACAACACCACACTGACAATAAGAGAACTACACAACTTCTAGCCTGAGGTAAAACATGCAAAAACACGCTAAAGGCAGTATAATGTGTGATAATTTATGTCTTGGGGTGATACGTTTGTTAATTTTTTTTTTTTTTTTTTTTTTTTACAATTTTCTGAAACAGAAATACCCTTTTAAAAGTGATATAGCATATAACAGTGGTCTTCAACCTGCGGCCGTTGGCTGTCCGGGCATGCTGGGAGTTGTAGTTTTGCAACATCTGGAGGTCCGCAGGTTGGAGACCACTGGCATATAAGTATAAATACAAAGTTAGAGAAGGACCACCGGGGAGAAATATTGGTCTTTTAATTATTTTTTTCAGCCGTATAATTACAATCAGGTATTATGCGTTGGTTTAGATTACACATATGCAGTATGTACTGTAGGGGGCGCTCCTTTCTTCACTTCTCCACTGTGCCTTGAGTTTAGCTTCGGGTTGCTTCCAGAAACAAATATTCAGTCACAAGGGGGGAAAACTCTGAGCGCTAAACTCTGACAACCAGCAAAAGAAGCCATAGCCACAGCTCAGGGAATGTCTGCCATACATACACAGTGAATGAGGACCATGGAGGAGGCCTGCAGACCTTCTTATGACCATCACTTTGCAGGAGAGCTTCATATAGAGCAGCTGTGATATGGTTGCAGTGTTTTCCCAAAGAGCCTGGACAGCCAACGGCAAGCATACAGTGGGGATCAAAAGTTTGGGCACCCCGGGTAAAAAATTTGTATTAATGTGCATAAAGAAGCCAAGGAAAGAAGTAAAAATCTCTAAAAGGCATCATATTACAGATTAGACATTCTTATAATATGTCAACAAAAGTTAGATTTTATTTCCATCATTTACACTTTCAAAATAACAGAAAACAAAAAAATGGCGTCTGCAAAAGTTTGGGCACCCTGCAGAATTTACAGCATGCACTGCCCCCTTTGCAAAGCTGAGACCTGCCAGTGTCATGGATTGTTCTCAATCATCATCTGGGAAGACCAGGTGATGTCAATCTCAAAGGTTTTACATGCCCAGACTCATCTGACCTTGCCCCAACAATCAGCACCATGGGTTCTTCTAAGCAGTTGTCTAGAAATCTGAAAATGAATATAGTTGACGCTCACAAAGCTGGAGAAGGCTAAAAGAATATAGCAAAAAGTTTTCAGATGTCAATATCCTCTGTTCGGAATGTAATTAAGAAATGGCAGTCATCAGGAACAGTGGAAGTTAAAGCAAGATCTGGAAGACCAAGAAAAATATCAGACAGAACAGCTCGCAGGATTGTGAGAAAAACTATTCAAAACCCACGTTTGACTGCACAATCCCTCCAGAAAGATCTGGCAGACACTGGAGTTGTGGTACACTATTCCACTATAAAGAGATACGTGTACAAATATAGTCTTCATGGAAGAGTCATCAGAAGAAAACCTCTTCTACGTCCTCACCACATAAATCAGCATTTGAACTTTGCAAATGAACATATAAACAAGCCTGATGCATTTTTGAAACAAGTTCTGTGGACCGATGAGGTTAAAATTGAACGCTTTGGCTGGAATGAGCAAAAATACGTTTGGAGAAGAAGGGGAACAGAATTTAATGAACAGAACCTCTGTCCAACTGTTAAGCATGGGGGTGGATCAATCATGCTTTGGGGTTGTATTGCAGCAAGTGGCACAGGGAACATCTCACGAGAAGAAGGAAGAATGTATTCAATAAAATGTCAGCAAATTTTGGATGCTAACTTGATGCCATCTGTGAAAAAGCTGAAGTTAAAGAGAGGATGGCCTCTACAAATGGATAATGATCCTAAACACACCTCGAAATCCACAGGGGATTACATCAAGAGGCGTAAACTGAAGGTTTTGCCATGGCCTTCACAATCTCCTGACCTCAACATAATTGAAAATCTATGGATAGACCTTAAAAGAGCAGTGCGTGACAGACAGCCCAGAAATCTTAAAGAACTGGAAGACTTTTGTAAGGAAGAATGGACAAAGATACCTCAAACAAGAATTGAAAGACTCTTGGCTGGCTACAAAAAGAGTTTACAAGCTGTGATACTTGCCAAAGGGGGCAGTACAAGATATTAACTCTGCAGGGTGCCCAAACTTTTGCAGACGCCATTTTTTTGTTTTCTGTTATTTTGAAAGTGTAAATGATGGAAATAAAATATAACTTTTGTTGACATATTATAAGAATGTCTAATCTGTAATTTGATGCCTTTTGGAGATTTTTCCATCTTTCCTTGGCTTCTTTATGCACATTAGTATAATTTTTTACCTGGGGTGCCCAAACTTTTGATCCCCACTGTACATTCAAGCAACTACTACTCATTAAGTAAAATTAAATAAAAGTTTTGACGTTGCCTTTGATGCCCCCCCTTGTCCTTGTATTAAGGGGAGGCCCGGCTGTAGGAATAGGCCTGGAATATGTTTATGGGTTTTTCAGTGAGTGCTCTGTATTTCTGTACTGGATGTGGCTCAGTCAATTTAACCATAACACAATATTGCCTCCAAGTGGTCAGTATGCGGTATGGCATGTCTATGTTCTACCGTAACTATGAAAGCGCAACTGTCATGAACCTGGGGCTATATAACCTACACACAGCCTTTGTACTGTGTGCAGATTGAGGGACATTTATCATTCAATATAGACGTTTTTTTCCGTCTATCCTTGTCACTTGAATGTCACAGATAAGAAAAAATAGCGACTTATATGCGACTTTAGCAATAGAAGTTTCCGAGCGTTTGGTGTATCAGTACACCGTTTTCTGTTTTAGACATGCACTGCACCCTTATTTATCATATGCGACTTTTACTAAAAGTCGCAAATTATTGCGCTAACTCCGAATTCCAGGCGCATTAGTACGCATACCAATAGGACACGTACCAAACCACTCTACCCTTGGCAAAACAAGGGGGGAGAATTACCAAACATGTCCAGAGGAAAAGTACTCTAACAGAAACTAAGTGAAGGTTCTCCAAAAAGTGTGCCCCCAGCTGTTGCAAAACTACAACTCCCAGCATGCACTGTCAGATTGTGCATGCTGGGAGTTGTAGTTTTGCAACAGCTGGAGGCACATTTTATTTTAAATTTTTTTTTTTTTTTTTTATAATTAATGGGTGTGGATAATGCTCTGTGCATGATTGATAAAGCCTGGTTAAGCCAGGCTATATCAATCAGAGCAGGGACAGCCGTCGGGGAGGAGGTAAGCGCAATGGCTACCGGGGGGAGACGATGCACACCACTCGACCACCAAGGAGACTTTAAAGTGCCGTTAGACCCCGCTGTCATTTTTTGACAGCGGCGGTCTAAGGGGTTAACTTACCTCATCAACTATAATTTCGGTTTCACCTTCTGAAAAATTTTTCTTCTGGCGGCCGCGCTTTCGGGACATCGGGAGGCTTTCCGATGTTTCTGGGGGATCTACTATTTCTTCTGTGTCGGGGACTAGGACCTCTTCACAAGACGGTCGGGGGCATTTTACCGGACGTGCTGGGAGCGGACATGGCACCAGACTGTCTGGCGGGCAGACTGACTAAACCCGCGAAAGTTGGGGGTGGTGTATAAAACCACGCGAGAGTGCGGGATTCTGAGGAAAAGAAGGTGTAAAAAAAAAAAAAGTGTAAGTTAGAGCTTTAAAAAAAACATGTACAGCGGCGGAGAATTCATTAAGGAGGGTAGACATAGATGATAAATTACACGCTGATACACAATAATTTAGAAGGAAAAAAAAGCGTTAGAAAAAGAGTACAGTACACTTTTAATGATAAATGCCTGCCAGTGTGTCTACAGTAGTGTTTTTACCTTAGTTCTCTCTGCTTTTATAACCCCCAAAAACTTTTTGATAGCAGCTTCACACAGTCGGATAGGCTTGGTACAAAGTTCGCTATGTCCCGCCGCCGACAGAAAAGAAACCCAGCAGGTGTCCGAGGGAACCAGACAAAAAAAGAACCGAACACAACCCCTAGGACAGAAACCGTGGGACGTACCAGAGCAGTCTCCGGGGTGGGAAAAGTACCCCAGAGCAGTCTTCGGGGTGGGAAAAGTACCCAAAAAAAATCCGGCAGAGGACTGCCACCTGCAACACCTTGCGACCCAAACCTGAGTCAGTGGATGCAAAGGTGTGCACCTAGTAGAATCTGGAGAAGGTGTGCAAAGACGACCAAGATGATTATTGCGTAGCGCCCAAGAAGCCCCAACAGAACATGTGGAATGCGCAGTCACCGGAAAGGGTGGGACCTTCCCCTTACAACGGTACGATTCAGATATGGCAGAACGGATCCACCGCAAAATGGTCGCCTTGTAAGCCGGAAGACCCTTGCAATGACCCTCAGGAATCAGAAAGAGTCACCCTGCCGAAAAGAGGAGGTGACGGAAAGATGGATCCAGACAGAGTGAACAGCATCCAGACAACAGAAGGAACACTCCTTGGCGTTTGAAGGAAGGAAGAATGATCTCCTTATTCACGTGAAAGGAGGAGAACACCTTGGGCACGAAGGAAGCATGGGGCCAAAAAACAACCTTTTCCTGGTGAAGGACCAAGAAAGGAGAGCGACAAGAGAGCCGCCAGCAAAGAGACCTAATTGAGGTAATGGCGACGAGGAAGGCGACCTTCTCGGAAAGAACGTGAAGGGAAGGGTCCCAAAGAGGTTCAAACGGAGCTTCCTTCAAAGCACCAAGCACCAGTTTGAGATCCAAAGGAGGGGTGGGAGACCGGTACTGTGGAGCCGCATGGGCCACGTCCTACAGGAAGGTGGGATGTGAGGGTTGGAAGCCAACGGCCACTGAAAGAGAATAGAAAGAGCCAAAACTTGACCTTTAAAAGGGAACTGAGCACCTAACGCTGATCCAGACCAAATTGCAAGCAGGCAAGGAGGCACAGAAAGGAAAAGATAACCAGAGAGACGGACTGAGCCTCACACCACCTGAAATAGACCAGCCAAGTGCGGTGGTAAATGCTAGAGGAGGAAGGTTTACAAGCATGGTGCGAATCACCACAGAAGAAAAACACCGAGCCCTCAGAACCGTGGTTTCAACTGCCACGCCATCAAATGCAGTGACCGTAAACTAGGGTGGCAGAGAGGACCCTGGGAGAGCAGATCGGGGCGAACCGGAAGACGCAGAGTTACGTTGGTGACCAGCCGAATTACATCGGCATACCAAGCGTGTCTGGGGCCACCAGAATGGCGGAAACGACCTCCGCCTTGAGTTTCCTCAGAACCCTGGGCAGGAGAGGCAGAGGGGGAAAGAGGTAGGGAAGACTGAAGGACAACCATGGACCACCAGAGGGTCGCGATACTTTGCTACAAGTCAGGGAACCGGTCTGTTGTGGCGAGATGCGAAGAGATCCACATCCAGGGTCCCCCAAAGAGTGCAGATCTGTGTGAATGACTCCGGATGGAGAGACCACTCCCCCGGATCCACAGAGGAATGGCTGAGAAAGTCCGCTTCCCAATTCTCCATGCCCGGAATGTGAATCGCGGAGAGAGCTGGCACTTGAGTCTCGGCCCAGAGCAGAATCTTGGAGACCTTCTCCATCGCTGAGCGGCTGCGTGTGCCACCCTGGCGATTGATGTAAGCCACCCCCGTTGTCCGATTGGACTCGAATGGAAGGACCCTGAAGGAGGATCTCCCAATGGAGGAGGCAGGATCGTCAGGTTCCGAAAGACACCTCCCCAACCCAGGAGACCCGCACCGGTCGTGACGGCCTGCCATTGGAGGGGAAGAAACGACCACCCCTGGAGAAGGAGGGGAGTGTGGAGACATCACAGAGGAGACTGACGAACAGGGAGGGGGGGGGGGGGGGGGGCAGAAGAATCCAGAGTGGACGGCAACTTGTCCCACCAGGCCAAGATGGTCAGCTGGAGAGGGCAACAGCGGAACTTAGGGAAAGGAACTTCCTCCACAGCCGCCACCATTCGGCCCAGCACCTCCATGCAGAAGCAAATCGGAGCAGGAGAGGGGCGCCATAGCTGACAAACACCCTCCAGACGGCCTTGGATACCCAGGCGGAAGCGAAAGTAGGTAACAAGGACAAACCTGCCGCTTCAAAGGCAAACTTTGCCGAGCTCTCGTTCCTCTTGTCCGCCGGATCCTTAAAGGACGCTGCATCCGCCAGAGGCTGAGTAGTCGACTTGGACAGACGTAAAACCGGAGGATCAACTGCCGGCGGCGGTATCCACTTGGAAAGTCACTTCTAGCATGAGAGCTGAAAGTCTTGGGGGAACGATTAAAGCGGCGAAAAGAAACTTCCGGATCAGGATCCAAAGTTCTTGGGTCCTCTAGATTAAACGTGTCCCTGATGGCTGACACCAAACTGTCCACCATATCAGACAAGGCAGAGTGTTCATCTTGATCCGAGGTGGTGTTCAATACGTCATCCGCTAATTCCCCTGGAGAGTGGGAGCGTGCGGAGGTTGACTTAGACTCTACCTAGAACGGTGAGTCGGGGACCAGGGATGATCAGGGGAGCAGCCCCTAGAGCGGGGGAGCTGGGAAAGAGGAATGAGATCTATGGGAAGAGTGTCTATCCCAATTGCGTGGCTAAGGGGAAGAGCCTGAAGAAAGCACTTTTGGGCACTTGTGAGAGCGCTGGAAGTGGGGGGTCAGGAGAAACTGAGCGGGACTCCCTGGGGGAAGAGCGCAGGGAAGACCGCTCCAAGGCCGAAACCACTGTCCTGGAGACCCTAGCCAGATCGGAGATCGACTGGGAAAGGGAAGAAACCCACTCTGGAGGGGGGCGGATAATGCGCGTTCCAGGGGGGCATCCTGAGAAGCAGGTACAGAAGGAATGGTGCGCGTGGTGGAGCAGGAAGATTCAGTGAAACTACCAGGCATTTTGGTCTTGCAGCCCACACAAGAGTAGTATGTGACGAGGGCTGCAGCTGCCTGTCCGGGAGGAGGTTCGGGTCTGGTGTTGGACATAGGAGCTGGTAAACAGGGAGACAGCAAATAAAATTGAGCAATCTCACCCAGGTCCTGTGTCCCGCAGATGGAGCTAAAAAGCAGGCTGTAGCTGTCCCGAGACCAGAGCTGAAGAGGCAGGCAGCAGCTGAAGCCAGATGGTACGCAAAGCAGAGGATGGAAGGGAAGGTGTGAGCTGCACAGACCCAGGAAGTGACCTCCACACCAGGATGGACCCCATTGGAGGAGTACAGCAGATGACCCATCAAAGCGAGCGCACCTAGCTGATAGGCGCATCAGTGACCCCTTGTGCGTGCAAGAAGACTACAGGCCGGAAGGAGGAGGGCAGGAGCCAGGCCAGCGCAACCGAATACAGGGAGGGGGCGGAGCCTCCTGGACCAGGCCGCAGCCTCAAGTAATCTCCCAGCCGCCATGCAATCTGCCCGCAGAGAAGGCGAAAGTGAAAGTAAAAATGTGGCCGGCCATGCAACCACGTCCCTGCTGACAGGGGCTATGGTCAGCGCACAGAGGAAAGAAAAATCACAGGCTGCTGCGGCCAGGAAGTAAGCAGTGATGGGGAGGGGGAGCGAAGTGCATATAGAGAGCCCCAATAAAGACTGAAAAAGTCCCCCAAAGGCCCAGAAAGGGATATGGACAATGAGAAAAGGAGGGGGGGGGGGGGGGGGGGGGGGGAGATTGGGGGGTAGAGGAATATACTCAACCTGCATACAGCCATACGCAATATGTCTTCAGCCAGCTATGGTCACTTGCATCATATCAGGCTGAGACAGCAGAACGAGCAGGGAAGATAGGGGGACCTGGACCCAAGGTGCAACCCCAAGTGCTGGCTGCTGGCAGGAAGAGGTTAACGGAACATACTCCCCTTGCCCCTTAGCTGCATATGGGGGAACAGGTAGCGCCATGCTCCTGAACCCCCACCTAAAAAACAGAAAAGGAAAGAAGAACCTAATTACGGGCCCTAGCTAGAAAGAAAAAAAAAAAAAACACCAGGTCTGGAGAACACCAGACCTATGTCTGCCTCCTACTGACACTAAGCTAAAACTGATTAGCTCAGGATCAGTAGGCGGGGTATATCCTGCAAAGAGGGGCCAACTTTTTGTATGCCTAGTGGAAGCAAGATATACCCACAGTCTCTGTGTCTCCCAATGGAGCCGAGAAACACTGGGTTATAAGTGTTGAAGCACCACCCTCTGCACGCGATTCACTGAATTGAGGACCTACTATACATATTTAAGTGACCCCTCATTGGACTCCTGTTTACACACACTATAACCCAGTGTATTGGGTTTAGTGTGGGTGAACAGAGAGATTTCCTTTAAAAATTAATAAATAAATAAATAAAACACACAAAAAATCCACTAGTGCAGTTAGTTTTTTATTAAACCTGTTAGAACCAGAATTTTTTGCTAGTGTGAGATCGCAAAGGGTACGATTACTTTATATGTCCATGGAATTTTTTTTTTCCCTCTTTAATTAATTTGAAACATTTCGTTTTCACTTTGTAATTATGGGGTATGGAGTTCAGAATGATGCTGAAAAAGTGAAAGGGTCTGAAAACTTTCCGGATGTGTTACATATGGGTTTGTATAAGTGTGATTATGTATGGAGGAGCACCGGCTGGATTCTGAGAACCTGGGAGGAAGCGTCGCGTCACCAAGTCCTCGGTCCCCAGCAGGGGATCTCATTAGAAGCGGTCAGCTCAGAATGACTGCGCAATTCATTTCCTACTTCGAAAAGCAGCAAGGTGCGAGATTGCTGAGAAGAGACTGTATCCTGCCATGACATCTCCATGACGACCCCCGAGCTTTATACAAGAGAACAAAAACAAATAAGAAAAGAAAAAAACATTTCAGCAGATAAAGCTGTTTGGCTGTAAAGTGGAAATTTCCATTTATGCTTCTTTGTAATTCAGTTGGAACACGTGGATTCCGAACTAAGGCACCACAAAGGTAAGGTCACACGTAACAGAGCCGCAACGTATTTTATGCTGCGGTTTCGCCGATGACCCAAATCTATATTGTGCCTCCAGCTGTTCCTCCCGTGTCCTGCTTGCAGAGGCAATGCACCACTGCGAGCAGCCACACTGGCCTGCGAGTCACCACGTGCATGCGCAGTGTAATCACAGACATCGCGGACGCGATGTCTGTCATTACACTGCGCATACGCGCGGTGGCTCGCAAGTCTGTGTGGCTGCTCGGAGCGGCGCATTGCCTCTGCAAGCAGGACAAGGGGAGGAACAGCTGGAGGCACAATATAGGTTTGGGTCATTGGTGGATCCGCAGCATAAAATACGCTGTGGATCCGTTACTTGTGACCTTAAGAGATTAATTACCTACAACCTGAGAAACAAGGTCAGGAAGGTTCTGGACTGTGTTATTTCCATCACCAGATGGGTAAGTGGTCCGCAAAGTCCGTAACCACATGTTATTAACCTGTCTATTTACTGTAACAGCCACACGAGGCCAGGACACAAGGTCTCCAGCAGGACATTGCCCATTAAACTGTCCTCGCCATCTTGTCTTCTTCACATAGTGCATCCTGGTGCCATCTCTTCCCCACACCTAACCGGCCGTCCACATGATGGAGAACGTGATCCATCAGACCAGATGTCTTCTTCTTCCGTTGCTTCAGTACTGGTGCTCCTGTGTGAATTGTAGGCACTTTCTGTGGTAGACAAGGGTCACCATGAGTGTTCTGATTGGTCTGCAGGGCCCTATATACAACAAGCTGTGATGGCCTTTGTGATCGGACTCATTTCTATCATTGCCAGCGGGAAGTTTTTCAGCAGTTTGCTCTACAGCAGTTCTTCTGTGGGATCATACCAGCCAGACCTTCTTCACCCCCACACACCAATAAGCCTTGAACCCCATGACCCTGTCCCTGGTCGTCCTTCTCTGGACACATTTGGTAGGTACTAACCACTATATACATGGAACATCCCACAAGATCAGCCGCTCCGGAGATGCTCCAGTCGTCTTCACATGACTATTCCTTACCCTTGTCCATTTTTATTTTTTTTGCTTTGAACATCAATTTCAAGAACTGACCAGTCACTTTTCCTAATATATCCCACCTCTGACAGGCGCCATTGTCACCAGATAACTTCCGTTATTCACTTCACCTGTCGGGCTATGTCGACATGGAATAATTTTTCCAAAAAGGTCCAGCATTTCCAAGTAGATTCCAACAAGAGATTTGACACATGAATCGGAATTTGAATTTTTGAAGCAAATGTTTTCGGTGCGAAAATTCCGCCACATGCACTTGTGCAGCAAAGTCCAATTGGAAACCATAGGACGCTGCAGCAACAGAATTTCCAAACAGAATTTTTCAGCCGGATTCCACCCTGTGAACAAGGTCTCAGTGGTTTTAGGTGGGATCTACAGCAAGTGTCCCAGGGGTTTCCAGTGGCAGATCTTTCATAGTAGATTACACTGCCTTCAATGGGGTCTGCCGCAGAATTTCTGCTGTGGAGATTCTGCCGAGGAAACTAGCAGCGGGAAACTCTGTAGATTGTGCTCATATAACTGTACCCTTAAAGGGGTATTCCATGAAGAAAAATTTTCATATCAACTGGCTCCAAAAAGTTAAACAGATTTGTAAATTAGTTCTGTTAAAAAAAAAAAATCCTACCAGCTGCTTAAGTTGAGTTGCTATTTTCTGTCTGACTACAGGGCTCTCTGCTGACACATCGGTCAGTCTCAGAGTGGCAGCTAATCCCAATAGCAAACCTCTCCTGCTCTGGACAGTTCCTGAGACAGACAGAGGTGTCAGCAGAGAGCACTGTGGTCAGACAGAAAATAGCAACTCAATTTAAGGAGCTGAAAAGTTCTGGTAGATAAATTTTTTTTAATAGAAGTAATTTACGAATCTGATTCTTTCTGAAGCCAGTTGATATGAAAAAACAGGTTTAAACAGGTTGTCCAGGATTAGAAACAAAAACAGAGCTAATTTCTTCTAAAAACAGTGTCACCCCTGTCCTGGTTGTGTGTAGTATTACAACTTAGCTACATTCATTTATTTATTTATTTTGTTTTTTTTAAGAAATCAGCTCTATTTTTCTTATCCTAGGTAAACCCTTAAAGGGGTACTCCACTGGTCAGCCTTCCGGCTGCGTTTGGAACATTTAGCTCCGAACGCTGTGTGTGCGCTGCGGGAGTCGGTCATGCCCCTCAATGCAAGTCTTTGGAAGGGGGCGGCCAACAAACAATTTTTCCGCAGGGCAAAATTAGTCATTTGCCCGTTCTTCTGCTGATCACACAGGGAGATATTGGCCCGTTTAGCTGACAATCGCTCTATGTAACAGTAAATGTATGTATGTAACAGTCTATGTAAATCACACTGCGCCAGCTTTAGACAGCGGTAATAATATTGTCATTTAATACACAACATGTTTTGTATTTATAATTAGAATAAAAACAATTAAAAAAAAGCATATTGAACATAAAAAAAACAAAAAACAAAAACAACAAAAAAAACAGACAATACATGCGTGATGGAATATAAGGGTGCCATGTGACTTTTCTTGCTTTCTGAACGCTTTATGATGGAATAAATACCAGAAATTTTTCTATTGTCGTATCAGTCTCCGGTTCAGCTTGGCCACCTTCTCTCTCCTCCGCTCGCCGCTCTGGTTGGTGGTCTTTATCATACTCTCGTGGTATTTCTCCAGGGCGCTTTTAAAGCCGCTTACAAGATCCTGAAAGGAGATTGGAACAGAGGGTAGATTGAAAATGGTGGGACAGTAGATAGGATTTGCTTATTAAAAGGGGTACTGGCCAGTAGAGTACCCTTGTTTAAAAAATAAATAAAGTGAATTATGGTAACTGACAGGTGTATGTTTTTTTTTTGACCACATGGTAGGGTCATACGTAGCACATTCGCATTGTATTTCACACTGCGGATGGAATAATGGCAGTCACAAGGGCAAGCTTCCCAATGTGGCCGGGTAGATATGTGTGTCACGCCGTAGCGGCTGAAACCTGGCCGCAGCGGGGCGCTCGCTCTTGTGACTGCCATCCGCATATCCACAGGATGAAATACATCGCAGATGCACTCCGTGTGATCCTACCCCAAGGCTATGTTCACACGGCAATGCATATCCGTTCCAAATCCACAAAAAAGAATAGGACATTCTTTCTGCGGACACAGGAATTTGAATTTCCGCACCAGATGTTTACGGCGCAAAGCGGAGGTACCGCTGATGGCCAGGAAATATTGGAACATGGAGGTAGGCATCCTTGATGACCAACGAAGAAACTCCCCTTGTTCCATGGATGCCACTACCGAAGGGAGAGATTCCATTCGGAAGTGGGGGAGAAGATGACGGTTGAGACACTTGAGGTCCAGAATCGGTCGCACAGAACCGCCTTCCATGTGGACCACAAAAAGATTGGAATAGAAACCCCGAAAACATTCCCCTGGAGGAACGGGGACAATAACTCCCTGAGCAGGGACTGGAGGGCCTCCCGAATCTGCTTCGCCCGAGAAGGAGACCGGAGGGTTCGGGACTTCCTGAATGTGTGTGGTCCAGATGTCTCCAAAAAGTAAGAAACGACCTCCCACCCGAGAAAAATCTGCAGGTGGGGGCTTCACTTCATGTGGAAGTGGGATTGCAGTTGCCCGATTTGGCCGCAAAACGGCCGGAACGGTTGGTGTTCGACTTCCAAGACGGACGCGCCCGGAACAAGGGAGCCTTCTTGTCCCGCTAAGGCGCCTGCCCAGACACCTTATTGGGGCCAAAGGTCCGAAAGGACCGGAAGGAAGAGGACTTCCTCTGGGAAGTAAAGCGAGCCTTATTTTGAGGCAACAAGTAACTCTTACCCCCCGTCGCCTCAGAGATAATCTCGTCAAGGCACTTGTCAAAAAGACGGGTACAAGTAAAAGGAAACTCTGTAAGAGACCTTTTGGAGGCGGCATCCGCATCCCACGCCCTAAGCCACATGGAGCAGCGGAGGGCCGCTAGGAGACCCACAGCAAGGCAGCACAACGGACTGACTGCATGGTAGCTGAGCACAGAAAGTCCCCAGCTTTAGAGCATTGGAGAACCAAAGCAAAATTGATCCTCTGGGGGGGAATCCCGCCAGGATACCCTGACTGAGTTTTGAACACCACACCGAAAGGGCCTTGGACCCCCATGGAGAGGCGAAGGTGGGAAGCAAAGAAGAGCCTGCTGCTTCAGAGGCAAACTTCGCTAAGGACTCCACCTTCTTGTCTGTCGATTCCTTGAAGGCAGCCGCATCTGCTAGCGGCAGTGTAGTAGCCTTAGAGAGGCGGGAAATTGGTGGATCCACCGAGAGAGGGGAAACTACCTTAGAGGCAAGGTCCTTGGCGAATGGGTAACGCGCTTGAACCCTCTTCATTCCCGGGAACCTCTTTTCCGGATGTCTCCATGCAGATTCCAGAAGGATGTGAAATTCAGCGTGAGAGCGAGGCAGAGTGGCGGCTCTGGGAACGTCCTCTGGAGGAGCGACGTCTGTGACCAGATGACACGGGGGCGAAACCCACGGGGAGACACCCACGTCTACCTGAAGACTCAATGTAAGAGTCAGAAGCAGCACCCCTAGTACGCTTGTGAGAGCGTGAGGCTTGTGGAGAAGGAGCGGGACCCTCCAGAGAAGGGAGACTTGAGTCAAGTCAGCCATACACTGGGATAGGAAGAAACCCAGGCTGGAGGGGCGGCCGAATCCACCAGAACTGTAACATCCGAGGGAGCTAGGGGGTCTGGGGGAGCAGTGGAGCAGGCAGAGCCAGTGGGCTCAGCAGAACCAGGCATTTTGGAATTATATGTCATACAGACAAAATAGGAGACTAGCAGTCTAGTTGTCAGTTTAGAGGGAGGAACAGATTTGTGTCCCCTGTGGCAGTAAAGTTTTAACCCCAACACTGTAACACTCTGTCCCTGCTGTTAGGAAACTCCGCTCTATCAGAGAGGAGAACAGGCTAGCCAATAGCCGGAGAGGGGCGTTCCTGGAGCAGGGGCACTGTCTGATTGGTCCCTGCCACCTGCATCGCGCGCACAGCGCTGATTGGAGGGCGATTCGTGCCTCCAGTAAGCACCGTCCGCCCGCTCCTTGCCCCGAGCACACGTCAGTGGCATATGCGCCCGCGTGGAAGTGAGCAGGCGATAAACATATCCGCCGGAAGCCGTCTGCTGCCGAAAGTGAAAGTTAGTCGGCGCTTTATGCGCCCGAACAGTACAAGCGAAGCGGCTGTCAGCCGCATAGTATAATACAAACACCTGCATAATAATAAAGTAAACCAGTCATTCCCAATATGCCATTGCTCACCCCATTTTTAGAATAAAAGATAGAGCCCCTAACACATGCCAGCCCCTTGCACCCTGAAAGGTGGGCCAAAAAATGAGAGTCTCCAGAGTCAGCACCTAAAGGGAGAAGAAGATATACTCACCTCAGTCAGAAGAACTTACCTAATGGAGTCTTCTGTGAGGTCTTCAGTCAGCTCTCGTCACCTGCATCACGCCGAGCTACCATGTGCGAGCGAGGCGAGCAGGGAATAGGGGGACCCGGACCCATGAGGTACAACCCCAGGCGCTGACCGTTGGCGAGAGGGGGTGAACAGCGCATATACGCAATGTCTGTGCGCAATGGGGAAACAGTGAGCCGTAGTTCCTGAGTCCCCACCTGAAAACATGAAAGAAAACGGAATAAAAAACTAACACATTCCCTAACTAGGAAAATAATAAAACATAAGACCTGGTCTGGAGAAATCCAGACCATGTCCACCTCCTTCAGACATTAAGCTAAAACTGATTAGCTCAGGGCCTGGAGGTGGTATATCCTGCTGGGAGGAGCTGACTTCTTTGTTGCCATAGTGTCATACCTCCTAGAGACAGCAGCATACACCCACGGTCTGTGTCCCCCAATGGAGCCGATAGAGAAACTTCAACTTCCAGCATGCCGGGACAGCCTAGGCATGCTGGTAGTTGTAGTTTTGCAACAGCTGGAGGCCCCCTGGTTGTGAAAAACACTGCCCTAAGAGAATGTTCAGAAGGCAGACAATAGAGGAAAATCACCGAAGGTGGTCCTGGAGCAGGTGAGTCTCTAAAAGCCCCCATAATACTCTAGATTCCGAGATCAGTATTAACCAAGACATCTAAAGGGTTAAGGGTGGACATCAGCTTGAGTGCTGATGTCAGCCATTAGCAGCGGGTCCCCGGCTATGAAGCAAGCGCAGGAACTTACAAGCGGAAGAGGACAAAATATAAAACGCTACATGTAATCACCTTCCCACAGGATAGAGGACTAACTAATATGGGGTTGGGGGTCCAACCACTAGGATCCCCCACAGATCAGAATAACAGAGACCCCAGGACAAATAATTGAAGTGTCAGCATTCATGCTCAGCCACTGCTCCATTACTCTCTGTGCGGAGTGCAGCACTCCTCTTTGTTTGGCAGTACCACAGCAAATGAATGGAGCCGCTGCCTGAGGATGAAGGACATCTGTTCTTGTGATCTTTGGGGTCCCAGTGGTTAGACCCCCACCGATCAGCTAGTTAACCTCTATCTTGTGGATAGGTGATGACCCTTCATTGGCATTATAAAAATAAATTCGGAACAGAGAGTAATTTGTGAAGAAGAAAATGATCTCACTTTATATTTCTTCTTCTCCTCTTCGGCCATTTCGATTTGCTGCTGTTTCCTACTGGTTGTTTGCTGGATTTCTTGGAGGACGTGTGACACTCGTCCGTGTACAGCCTGTCTCTTCTCTTGAATGTGACTACAGATCCTGTGTAAGAACGAGATAGAAAGGTGACGATTTTTACCATCCCGTCACAATGGAGATCATGGACCCGTGTGGGCGAGGGAGCAGTCTTAAAGCTTCTAGGGCAGTGGTCTTCAAGTTGTGGATCTCCAGCTGTTGTAAAACTACAACTCCCAGCATATCTGAACTGTGGACTTCCAAATATTGCAAAACTACAACTTCCAGCATGCCCGGACAGCCGTTGGCTGTCCGGGCATGCTGGGAGTTGTAGTTTTGCAACATTTGGAAGTCCACAGTTCAGTCATCGCTATTCTAGGGGAATTAATGGTACGTTTTGAATCAGGTTACGTACTTCAGGCACCATGGCTCCCATCAACGAGCGGTAATGTTGGAGTATGGCCTGTGACCATGTTAATCGTGTAACCATGACCCGAAAAAAGTGAATAGTGGACTAGTGCAGGATCGGACAGGTAAGCAACGGCTGGTCTATTGTATTAACCCCTTAAGGACGCAGGGTTTTTCAGTTTTTGCACTTTCGTTTTTTCCTCCTTACCTTTTAAAAATCATAACCCTTTCAATTTTCCACCTAAAAATCCATATTATGGCTTATTTTTTGCGTCACCTATTCTACTTTGCAGGGACATTAGTTATTCTACCCAAAAATTCACGGTGAAACAGAAAAAAATAATCATTGTGCGACAAAATCGAAGAAAAAACGCAATTTGTAACTTTTGGGGGCTTCCGTTTCTACGCAGTGCATATTTCGGTGAAAATGACACCTTATTATTCTGTAGGTCCATACGGTTAAAATGATCCCCTACTTATATAGGTTTGATTTTGTCGCACTTCTGGAAAAAATCATAACTACATGCAGGAAAATGTATACGTTTAAAAATGTCATCTTCTGACCCCTATAAATTTTTCATTTTTCCACGTACAGGGCGGTAAGAAGACTCATTTTTTGCGACGTGATCTGAAGTTTTTATCGGCACGATTTTGCTTTGATCGGACTTTTTGATCACTTTTTATACATTTTTTAATGGTATAAAAAGTGACCAAAAACACACTTTTTTTGGACTTTGGAATTTTTTTGCGCGTACGCCATTGACCGTGCGATTTAATTAATGATATATTTTTATAGTTCGGACATTTACGCACGCGGCGATACCACATATGTTTTTTTTTTTATTTACACTATTTTTTTTATGGGAAAAGGGGGGTGATTCAAACTTTTATTAGGGAAGGGGTTAAATGACCTTTAACAACACTTTTTTTTTAAACTTTTTTTTTTTGCAGTGTTATAGGTCCCATAGGGACCTATAACACTGCACACACTGATCTCCTATGCTGATCACTGGCATGTATTAACACGTCTGTGATCAGTGTTAGGCTGGGTTCACACTACGTTTTTGCCATACTGTTTTCAATCCGTTTTTCTAAAGAAAACCGTATGGCAAAAAAACGGATGGAACAGTATGGAAAAAAAGTAAACCGTATGCGTTTTTAAACAGTATACTGTTTTTAAAGTGCATACAGTTCCGTCAGTTTTTATTAAAAAAAAAACATAAGTTTTTGAAAATTTTGTCCATTTTTAATGGGAGGGGTCTTGGGTCGGGACTTTAGGATTCAAATGCGCATGTGCAAAGTAAAAACGTATACGTTTTTCCCGTATGGAACCGTATACATGTGTGTTTCCCATTGACGTCCATGTTAAAAAAAAAACGTATGCGGTTGCAGTACGGTTTTTAAACCGGAGACAAAATTGTGGTCAACCACGGTTTTGACTCTGGTTTAAAAACCGTACTGCAACCGCATACGTTTTTTTTTTAACATGGACGTCAATGGGAAACGCACATGTATACGGTTCCATACAAGAAAAACGTATGCGCATTTGAATCCTAAAGTCCCCACCCAAGACCCCTCCCATTAAAAATGGACACAATTTTCAAAAACGTATGGGTTTTTTAAAAATAAAAACTGACAGAACTTTAAAAACGCATACGGTTTACTTTTTTCCATACTGTTCCATACGTTTTTTTTTGCAAGACGGTTTTCTTTAGAAAAACTGATTGAAAACAGTATGGCAAAAACGTAGTGTGAACCCAGCCTTATCGGCGCTTGACTCCTCCTGCCTGGATCTCAGGCACGGAGCAGTCATTCGTCGATCGGACACCGAGGAGGCAGGTAAGGGCCCTCCCGGTGTCCTGTAATCTGTTCGGGACGCCGCGATTTCACCGCGGCGGTCCCGAACAGCCCGACTGACTAGCCAGGATAGTTTCACTTTTACTTTAGAAGCGGCGGTCAGCTTTGACCGCTGCTTCTAAAGGGTTAATACCGCACATCACTGCAATCGGCGATGTGTGGTATTAGCCGTGGGTCCCGGCCGTTGCTGAGCGCCGGGACCGACGCAGTATGATGCAGGATCGCGGCGCGACCCCGCTTCATAACGCAGGAGCCGGCTCAGGACATAAATATGCGTCCTGCGTCGTTAAGGGGTTAAAGAGGTACTCCGGTGGAAAACTTTTTTTTTAGCAACTGGTGCCACAAAGTTAAACAGATTTGTAAATAACTTCCATTAAAAAATCTTAATCCTTCCAGCACTTATTAGCTGCTGAATATTACAGAGAAAATTATTTTCTTTTTGGAACACAGAGCTCTCTGCTGACATCAGGAGCACAGTGCTCTCTGCTGACATCAGGAGCACAGTGCTCTCTGCTGACATCTCTGTCCATTTTAGGAACTGTCCAGAGCAGCAAATGTTTTCTATGGGGATTTTCTCCTACTCTGGACAGTTCTTATGTGCTGTCCGATCGGTGCCCCAAACGTGCGGGCAGTCTTCGCAGCCTGTAGTAATGGAGCGCCGATAACATTGATCAATGCTGTGCTATAGGAGAGCATTGTTCGTTGTATGCAATCAGAAGATTACATGTAATAATCACCTATAGGGACTATAAAATAGTGAAAAAAAATTATTAAAAAAGAAAAAAAGAAATAAATATGTTAAATGTAGATATGCCCCTTCACCTATAAATTCCAGATTAAATAATGTAAACCAAAAACATATATGTAGCATTGCCGGCTACGTAAATTAAAATATTAAAATATAATGTTATTGAAACCGCACAGTCAATGGCATGAATGTAAAAAATACCAGAATTGTCCAAAATTGTTGGTTTTTGGTTGCTTCATATTTCAAAAAAATTTACAATAAAATCAAAGTGTCCAGTCAAAACAAAAGCTGTACTGATAAAAACAGCGCAAAAAGGAGATTTTTTTAACACTTACCGTAAAATCTCTTTCTAGAAGGATCCATTGGGGGACAGACCGTGGGTGTATGCTGCTGTCTCTAGGAGGTGACACTATGGCAACAAGCAAGTCGGCTCCTCCCAGCAGGATATACCCGCCTCCAGGCCCTGAGGTAATCAGTTTAAGTACTAGTGCGATAGGAGAGGACCGACAGGTCAAGGAAAAAACACGAACTGTCAGAGAACAGAAGAAAAATATATAACTGAACACACCCCGGACAGAGAACCAAAGAGAAACCCAAAAGGGACGGGAGCTGTGTCCCCCAATGGATCCTTCGAGAAAGAGATTTTACGGTAAGTGTTAAAAAATCTCCTTTTCTCTATCGGCTCCATTGGGGGACACAGACCGTGGGACGTATCATAGCCGTCCCTTGGGTGGGAAGATAATCAGTCAGGCAGACGGCTGTTCCACTGCCGCCTGCAGCTGTTTACGGCCCAGACTAAAATCAGCCAATGCAAAGGTATGAACCCGGTAGAACCTCCAGAAAGTGTGCAAAGACAACCAAGTAGCCGCCTTGCAATCTGCGAGTCCGAGGTTTTGTTCTGGAGAGCCCAGGATGCCCCAACAGAAGTTAGAATGAGCCACAACCCTGAAGGGAGGAATCTTCCCCCTACAGCGATAGGCTTCCAAAATGGCAGACCGGATCCACCGAGAAGTGGGGGCCTTGGAAGCATGTTGTCCCTTACGACGCCCTTCCGTAAGGACGAAAAAGGAATCGCACTGATGAAACGAAGAGGATATAGAGAGGTAATACCTAACAGCCCGCACCACATCCAGTTTGTGGAGTAAATGCTCCTTAGGATGAGAAGGAGCGGGACAAAAGGACGGAAGAACAATGTCCTCATTGAGATGAAAGGCCGAAACAACCTTAGGCAAAAAGGAAGGATCTGGCCGGAAGACAACCTTGTCCTGGTGAAGCACCAGAAACAGAGAACGGCAGGAGAGCTGCCAATTCAGACACCCTCCGAATGGAGGTGATAGCAACAAGAAAACTCCACTTTCCAGGAAAAGAGGCGCAGGGACACCTTCCCTAAGGGGTTCAAAAGGTTCACCTTGGAGGACGCCCAGAACCAGATTCAAGTCCGAAGGGGGAGAAGGTGACCGATAAGGAGGGGCAGCATGCGCCACTCCTTGAAGGAAGGTCCGGACATGAAAATTAGAAGCCAGAGGACGCTGGTAAGGAATAGAAAAAGCCGAAACCTGACCCTTAAGGGAACTGAAAGACAACCCCAGTCCCAATCCCGACTGCAAGAAGAGGGGGAACAGAAAAGGTAACTCAACCGCCACGCCGTCAAATGCCGCGACTGTACAATGGGGTGGCAAAGAGGACCCCAAGACAGCAGGTCCGAACGAAGTGGAAAGCGCAGTGGAGTGTCGTCCAGGAGTCTGACCAAGTCGGCGTACCACATCCTACGGGGCCAAACTGGAGCTACCAGTATGGCAGGAACGTCCTCCGCTTTGGGATTCCTCAGAACCCTGGGAAGGAGCGGAAGGGGAGGGAACAGATAGGGCAGAGCACACCCCGCCCATGGAATCACTAGTCCACGGCTAGAGCCAGGGGGTCCCGGAACATTGACAAAATGGAAGAATCTTCCGATTGTGCCAACGCGAAGAGGTCCACGTCTGGAATGCCCCAGAGGTCGCAGATCTGCGCAAAGACCTCTGGATGCAAGGACCACTCTCCAGGGTTGACTGAGAACCGGCTAAGGAAATTTGCTTCCCAGAAGAGCACACCCGGAATGTGAATCGCCAAATGGCCGGAAACTTGTTTTCCGCACAGAAGAAAAACCTTAGTCACCTCGGCCACGGCTGCCGAGCAGAGAGTGCCGCCTTGCCGATTTATGTACGCTACGGCCGTGGTATTGTCCGACTGGACGCGGACAGGACGGAACTGAAGCAGGGACTCCCAAAGAAGAAGACAAAGAAGAATCGCCCTGATTCCCAAGATGTTTATCAGAAGAAGGGATTCCCGGGGAGACCAGAGGCCTTGAACCGTCCAGACCCTGAACACACCGCCCCAGCCCGACAGACTGGCATCCGTTGTCACCACCTGCCAGTGGAGGGGAAGAAATGATCGCCCCTGAAGAAGGGGGGAGCGGAGCCACCAGAGCAGAGCCTGATGGATCCGACGAGGGAGAGTAATCTTGCGATCGAGAGCCATAGGAGATCTGTCTCATCGAGAGAGGATCGCCAGTTGAAGGGGATGGTAACGAAACTGGGCAAAGGGTACGGCTTCCCTGGCCACTACCATCTGACCCAAGACTTCCATGTAATTGCGGATGGAAACTGGGGCCTGGGCCCGAAGAGAGCGGACTCCTGACAGGAGCATCAGACGTTTGTCCGTCGGAAGGCAAGTCCGGGCAGAGGCCGAGTTGAATTGAAGTTCCAAGCAAAGTCAGAGACTGGGCGGGAGAGAGGACAGACTTGTCCCGGTTTACCATTCACCCGAAATGATTCAGGATCTAGAGAGTGAGATCCACATTCTCCAGAGTCTGGACTTTGGTGGGAACCTAGATGAGAAGGTCATCCAGGAAAGGGATCATTGAGACTCCTCTCGACCGCAAGAGGGCTATTACTGGCGCAAGGATCTTGTAAAGACTCGAGGAGCTGAGGCCAGATCAAAGGGGAGGGCTATAAATTGAAAATGCCCCTCCGGAACCGCAAAGCGGAGGTACCGCTGATGGCCGGGAAATATTGGAACATGGAGGAAGGCATCCTTGATGACCAACGAAGAAGGAAACTCCCCTTGTTCCATGGATGCCACTACCGAACGGAGAGATTCCATTCGGAAGTGGCGGAGAAGATGACGGTGAGACGCTTGAGGTCCAGAATCGATTGCACAGAACCGCCTTCCTTGGGGACCACAAAAAAACTTGGAATAAAAAACCCTGAAAACATTCCCCTGGAGAAACGGGGACAATGACTCTTGGGCAGGGACTGGAGGGCCTCCCGAAACTGCTTCGCCAGAGAAGGAGACCTGAATGTGTGTGGTCCAGCAGTCTCAAAAAAAATAAGAGACGACCTCCCACCCAAGAAAAACCTGTGGGTGGTGGCATCACTCCATGCGGAAGTGGGATTGCGGTTACCCGATTTGGCCGCAAAACGGCCAGAACGGTTGGTGTCCGACTTCCAAGACGGACGCGCTCGGAACGAGGGAGACCTCTTGTCCCGCGAAGGCACCTGCCTAGACCCCTTATTGGGGCCAAAGGTCCGAAAGGAAGAGGACCTTCCCTGGGAAGAAAAGCAAGCCTTATTTTGAGGCAACAAGAAACTCTTAACACCCCCCCCCCGTCGACTCAGAGATAATCTCGTCAAGGTGCCCGTCAAAAAGACGGGTACCAGAAAAGGAAACTCTGTAAGAGACCTTTTGGAGGCGGCATCCGTGCCCTAAGTCACATGGAGTAGCGGAGGGCCGCTAGGAGACCCACAGCAAGGCAGCACAACGGACTGACTGCATGGTAGCTGAGCACAGAAAGCCCCCAGCTTTAGAGCATTGGAGAACCAAAGCAAAATAGATCCTCTGGGGGGGGGGGGGGGGGGGGGGAAATCCCGCCTGACTGAGTTTTGAGCACCACACCGAAAGGGCCTTGGACCCCCATGCAGAGGCGAAGGTGGGAAACAGAGAAGAGCCTGCTGCTTCAGAGGCAAACTTCGCTAAGGACTCCACCTACTTGTCTGTCGAGTCCTTGAAGGCAGCCGCTGCTAGCGGGAAATTCTGGGAATGTCCTCTGGAAGAGCGACGTCTGTGATCAGATGACATGGGGGGGCGAGACCCACGGGGGGGACGCCCACGTCTACCTGAAGACTCAATGTAAGAGTCAGAAAAAGCACCCCTAGTATGCTTGTGAGAGCGTGAGGCTTGTGAAAAAGAGGAGCGGGTCCCACTAGAGGGCCGGTGCAGGGCAGACCTCTTCAAGGTAGACACCATGTCACGGAAGGCCTCAGCCACCGAAAGGGAGACTTGAGTCAAGTCAGAAGAACTTGCCTAATGGAGTCTTCAGTGAAGTCTTCAGTCAGCTTTTTGTCGCTGCATCACGCCTAGCTGCTATGCGCGAGCGAGGCGAGCAGAGAAATAGGGGGACCCGGACCCATGAGGTACCAACCCAGGTACTGACCGTTGGCGAGGGGGGGAGGGTGAACAGCGCATATACGCAATGTCTGTGCCCCCTTACTCGCAATGGGGAAACAGGGAACCGGAGACCCTGAGTCCCCACCTGAAAACATGAAAGAAAAAGGAATGAAAAAAAAATAACTAACACGTCCCTATACTAGGAAAAAAAAAAATAATCAGAAGACCTGGTCTGGAATATTCCAGACCATGTCCACCTCCTTCAGACACTAAGCTTAAACTGATTACCTCAGGGCCTGGAGGCGGGTATATCCTGCTGGGAGGAGCCGACTTTCTTGTTGCCATAGTGTCACCTCCTAGAGACAGCAGCATACACCCATGGTCTGTGTCCCCCCCAATGGAGCCGATAGAGAAAGGGCATAACACTGATCAGTATTATCGGCTATCTTCTGCTCTGGTCTGCTCGATCTCAGACCAGAGCAGAAGACCCTGGGAGACGGCCGGAGGAAGGTGAGGGGACCTCCTCAGCTGATGTCCGCCATTACTGCCGTGCATGATGCAAGCACTGGTCTGGTGCTCGCAGTCATGTACATGACGTAAATGTATGTCATGGTGTGTTAAGTGCCACCACACCATTATGTACATTTACGTCCGATGGCGTTAAGGGATTAAAGCATTTGGGGACCTTAAAAAAAAAAAAAAAAAACACAATTTACATTAACACATAAATACATATAAATAAGAAAAAAATGTAATTAAAAAAATTAAAAAGCTATTTTTCTGCACTCTTGAGGAAAGTCGCAGTGCTCCCCAAAGGAAGACTCTCTAGCTGTTTCAAAACTACACCTCCCTTGATGCCAAGACTGCGGTCAGGGGATGATGGGTGTTGTAGTTGTGAATAGCCACATAGTACAGCAGTATAGCAAAAGGTTGATCTAGAGCAGTAGTTTTCAAACTGTTGCCCTGCAGATGTTGCAAAACTACAACTCCCAGCAAGCAGTCAATGGCTTTCCGGGCATGCTGGGAGTTGTAGTTTTGAAACATCTGGGGGGCCAGTTTGGATACCACTGACTTAGATCAAGGCTTCTCACTAAAATGTTGCAGCAATACATTCCGCTCTGCTAAATTACTTCATCAGTGAAGAACGGCACAAAGATGGCGGCGGTAGATAAAACTCACTCCAAGATCTCGTTCTTCCGGTGCTCGAAGTCTTCTTGTTTCTTCTGATTCTTAATATCCATTTTCGCGAGTTTCTCTTTCTTGGTCAGGTTGGTTCTTTTTAGTTGTGACTCTTCATTTACCATGGATTTCATCTCCCTGTTCTCATTCATGATTTGTTCCTCTTTTTGTCTCAACTAGGGGAGGAGGGGGGAAAAAAAAAAAAATTTAAGAATAAGATCCTACGATGTCTGAAAGTGATTGATGGCAAATGTCAATCTATCCCCAAAGACGCAGGAGAGAAGACGACTGACAGCGATACCTCCTCGAGGATCTTCCTGTATATCTCCATGTGGGTCTCTATACTGTGCTGCTTCTTGTTATACGCCTGTACGTCAGACAGCCACAGACCGGCCACAGTCACCCGCTCCCGGTAATGGTCGCACTTCTCGCTCGTTTCTTGCTGTCAAAACAAAAATCAGACACAGCCTTCTATAAGTTTTCTAGCACAGAAAGGTTTACTGAAGGGGTGGCTAAATAAATGAGTACCTGTCATCAACAAAAACTTTTAATATGTTGTTCATAATCATTAATGAAGAGATATTGTAATATATCTTCATTAAAAAATATTAATATTTATACCAGTTTTTTCATTTTATACTTTTGGCCACTAGGGGTCTCTTTCTATGCCTGGTCTGCAGGTAGCTTCCTATGCTTTTCATAGTAAGTGTACAGCTTTTAGGACTAATGCTGAAAGGGTTCTGGTCCTTCCACCGGAAGTTCAGTACTCTCAGCTCACAGGCTGGGAGCGAGTCCTGAGCTGAGAGCACTGAACTTCCGGTGGAAGGACCAGAACCCTTTCAGCATTAGTCCTAAAAGCTGTACACTTACTATGAAAAGCATAGGATGCTGCCTGCAGACCAGGCATAGAGTGACCCCTAGTGGCCAAAAGTATAAAATGAAAAAACTGGTATAAAGATTAATATTTTTTAATGAAGATATATTACAATATCTCTTCATTAATGATTATGAACAACATATTAAAAAGTTTTTGTTGATGACAGGTACTCTTTAAGTCTTTAACCCCTTAAGGACGGAGCCCATTTTCACCTCTAGGACGAAGCCCTTTTTTGCAAATCTGACCACTGTCACTTTAAACATTAATAACTCTGGAATGCTTTTAGTTATCAATCTGATTCTGAGATTGTTTTTTCGTGACATATTCTACTTTAACTTTGTGGTAAAATTTTGTGGTAACTTGCATCCTTTCTTGGTGAAAAATTCCAAAATTTGATGAAAAAATTAAAAATTTTGCATTTTTCTAACTTTGAAGCTCTCTGCTTGTAAGGAAAATGGATATTCCAAATAATTTTTTTTTGGATTCACATATACAATATGTCTACTTTATGTTTGCATCATAAAATTGACAAGTTTTTACTTTTGGAAGACACCAGAGGGCTTCAAAGTTCAGCAGCAATTTTCCAATTTTTCACAAAATTTTCAAACTCGCTATTTTTCAGGGACCAGTTCAGGTTTGAAGTGGATTTGAAGGGTCTTCATATTAGAAATACCCCATAAATGACCCCATTATAAAAACTGCACCCCCCAAAGTATTCAAAATGACATTCAGTAAATGTTTTAACCCTTTAGGTGTTTCACAGGAAAAGCAGCAAAGTGAAGGAGAAAATTCAAAATCTTCATTTTTTACACTCGCATGTTCTTGTAGACCCAATTTTTGAATTTTTACAAGGGGTAAAAGGAGAAAATGTATACTTATATTTGTAGCCCAATTTCTCTCGAGTAAGCACATACCTCATATGTCTATGTAAAGTGTTCGGCGGGCGCAGTAGAGGGCTCAGAAGCGAAGGAGCGACAAGGGGATTTTAGAGAGTACGTTTTTCTGAAATGGTTTTTGGGGGGCATGTCACCTTTAGGAAGCCCCTATGGTGCCAGAACAGCAAAAAATATTCACATGGCATATCATTTTGGAAACTAGACCCCTTGAGGAACGTAACAAGGGATAAAGTGAGCCTTAATACCCCACAGGTGTTTCACGACTTTTGCATATGTAAAAAAAATAATAATAATTTCACTAAAATGTGGGTTTCCCCCCAAATTTCACATTTTTGCAAGGGTTAATAGCAGAAAAGACCCCCCAAAATTTGTAACCCCATCTCTTCTGAGTATGGAGGTACCCCATAAGTGGACCTGAAGTGCACTACGGGCGAACTACAATGCTCAGAAGGGAAGGCGTCATATTTGGCTTTTGAGAGCAAATTTTGCTCGGGGGGCATGTCGCATTTAGGAAGCCCCTATGGTGCCAGAACAGCAAAATAACCCCCACATGGCATACCATTTTGGAAACTAGACCCCTCACAGAATGTAATGAGGGGTACAGTGAGCATGTACCCCCCACTGGTGTCTGACAGATCTTTGGAACAGTGGGCTGTGCAAAATTTTTCATTTTCACGGACCACTGCTCCAAAGATCCGTCAGACACCTGTGGGGTGTAAATTCTCACTGCACCCCTTATTACATTCCGTGAGGGGTGTAGTTTTCAAAATGGGGTCACATGTGTTTTTTTTTTTTTTTGCGTTTGTCAGAACCGCTGTAACAATCAGCCACCTCTGTGCAAATCACCTCAAATGTACATGGCGCACTCTCCCTCCTGGGCCTTGTTGTGCGCCCCCAGAGCACTTTGCGCCCACATATGGGGTATCTCCGTACTCGGGAGAAATTGTGTTACAAATTTTGGGGGGCGTTTTTCCTTTTTACCTCTTGTGAAAATGAAAAGTATAGGGCAACACCAGCATGTTAGTGTATAATTTTTTATTTTTTTACACTAACATGCTGGTGTAGACCCCAACTGTTCCTTTTCATAAGGGGTAAAAGGAGAAAATACCCCCCAAAATTTGTTAGGCAATTTCTCCCGAGTACGGCGATACCCCATATGTGACCCTATTCTGTTGCCTTGAAATACGACAGGGCTCCAAAGTGAGAGCGCCATGTGCATTTGAGGCCTGAATTAGGGACTTGCATAGGGGTGGACATAGGGGTATTCTACGCCAGTGATTCCCAAACAGGGCGCCTCCAGCTGTTGCTAAACTCCCAGCATGCTTGGACAGTCAATTGCTGTCCAGAAATGCTGGGAATTTTTGTTTTGCAACAGCTGGAGGCTCCATCTTAGAAACACTGCCGTACAATACGTTTTTCATTTTTTATTGGAGAAGGGGGGTGGGGGGGCAGTGTACGTGTGTATATGTAGTGTTTTACTCTTTATTTTATGTTAGTGTAGTGTAGTGTTTTTAGGTTACATTCACACTGGAGGCAGATTACACTGAGTCTCCCGCTAGGAGTTTGAGCTGCAGCGGAAAATTTGCCGCATCTCAAATTTGCAGCGGGGAA
The DNA here is from genome assembly GCF_029499605.1 of Hyla sarda. Classification (NCBI taxonomy): domain Eukaryota; kingdom Metazoa; phylum Chordata; class Amphibia; order Anura; family Hylidae; genus Hyla; species Hyla sarda. The sequence goes on from NC_079194.1 coordinate 22,823,419, forward strand.
CTCACTGTAATCTGCCGCCAGTGTGAATGTAGCCTGTACATTCACACGGGAGGGGGGTCAAAACTACAACTCCCAGCATGCACTGACAGACCATGCATGCTGGGAGTTGTAGTATTGCAACAGCTGGAGGCACACTGGCTGGAAAACCTTGAGTTAGGTTCTATGACCTAACTCAGTATTTTCCAACCAGTGTGCCTCCAGCTGTTGCAAAACTGCAACTCCCAGCATGTACTGATTGCGGAAGGGCATGCTGGGAGATGTAGTTATGCAATGGCTGGAGGCACGCAAGTACAACTCCCAGCATGCCAAGACAGCCTTATGCTGTTCCTGAATGCTGGGAGTTGTAGTTTTGCAAGATTTAGAGGGGTTCAAGTTGTAAATCACTGTCCAGTGGTCTCAAAACTGTGGCCCTCCAGATGTTGCAAAACTACAACTCTCAGCATGCCCAGCCAGCAAACTTCTGTCTGGGCATGCTGAGAGTTGTAGTTTTGCAACATCTGGAGGGCTACAGTTTGAGACCACTTAGTGATCTACAACCTGAACCCCTCTAAATATTGCAAAACTACAAGTCCCAGCATGCCCACACAGCAAACAGCTGTCTGGGCATGCTGGGAGTTGTAGTTTTGCAACATCTGGAGGGCCACAGTTTAGAGACCACTGTAAACTGTGGCCCTCCGGATGTTGCTAGGCAACAACTCACCTAGCAGGACCCGGAAGCCGCCGCCGCCGCACGTGGGGGATCCCCGCATGGAGGATCGCGATCCGGGATCCAGGTAGGGACCTTCGGCGCCGCCCGTCCCTGGACGGTTCCCCCGTTTTGCCCGGACACCGATAGGTGGGCAAAGCGGGGGAACCGAACTTTAACCCCCCCTCCCCCGGTCTGCTATCGGTCGGTCGCTCGGCCGACCAATAGCAGGGATAGGAGGGGTGGCAACCCTGCCACCAAACTCCTATCCCTTTAGGGGGATCTAGGGTGTCTCGGACACCTACGATCCCTCTTATTTTCCGGGTCACCGGGTCACCAGTGACCCGTATGACCCGGAATCGCGCAGATCGCAGGTCTGAATTGACCTGCGATTTGCGCGCATCGCGGTCATGGGGGGGTCTCAGGACTCCCCTCGGCGATGTGCCGGGATGCCTGCTGTTAGATAACAGCAGTCATCCCGGCCCGATCACCGCTACCGGTGACGCGGCGCTCCCGGAACCCCGCGACGTACATGTACGTCGCCGCGCGCCAAGTGACACTTCGCGGCGCCGTACATGTACGTCGCTCGTCGTGAAGGGGTTAATCCCTTAAGGCAGTGTTTTCCAAACAGTGTGCCTGCAGCTGTTGCAAAGCTACAACTCCCAGCATGGGACTTCCCTAGAAGGGAAACGATGCCTTAGAGTTTGCTGTGCGAGCTCTGCTTTCTTTCTCTACGCATTTCATGTAATTCACCCCTACACACTGCCTTGTGTCTCCTTTCTATCTATCTACAGCCGGTGTCTGCTGCCCTCCATGTATGCTTTCCCCACACTAAACTGCACTTGTCTTGGGGATAAATGACTATGTTGTGAGATTACTGTAATACTGTGGCTAGCTTTGTGTGAACTGGTATTTCCTGTTTGACTTTTCTTTTTCTGCCTACAAATTCCATAATTCTATTTTCCTCCCTCCCACACATCAGACACCCCACCCATTGAAACATAAATGAGCTGCATCCATTCAAAAGACCTGTGGTTTTCAATCAGGGTGCCTAAAGCTGTTGCATTAGTTGCAGATTGATCTCTCTCCCACCAAGCGATCGTTCCACCCATTGAAGCATACAGGCTCCCTGTCATCAGCTGACTAGTGATGTCAGATCTCGGCCGCATTGCAAGTTGGGAAAAATCTGAGACAACAGTCATTTTGTATGCTGGTAAAAATAAATATTGGGGTGAAAATCACAGAAGAATTGTGAGAAAACCGTCACACACAGGTACAGACACTATATTATGTACTACACTAACTTTACAACCCCTGTAGCATAGCCACATAAAAAGAAATCCTGGAATACCCCTTTAAAGGCTACGGACAACTTTGTTGATAGATAAAATAAAGTTTTAAGAAGCAAGTTTCTTAATGGTCTTAAAAATTTCCTAAGCTACACAGAGAAAGAGAAGTCTGCCAGAAGCAGTGAAAAAAGATCGCATTAGGGAGGATGTACAGAGTAGCTTAGTAGGGATCGACCGATTATCGGTTTGGCCGATATTATCGGCTGATAATCATGATTTTGGGCATTATCGGTATCGGCAATTACCTTGCCGATATGCCGACAATGCCCCGCACCGCGCCCCCCCCCCCCCCCACACACTGACCCGCCGCACCGCGTCGCACCCCCCAGGCCCCATTGCCTCCCCCATCCCCGGTTTTATAATTACCTGTTCCCGGGGCCAACGTTACTTCTGGCTCCTGCTGCGTCCTGCATTACGCTGTGCGCAATGACAAGTGACGTCACCGTCAGTGCGCACAGTGACAGCTCAGGAGGACGCCACCGAAGCCAGATGTAGAGTGGACCCCAGGCCCTGGTAATTATAAAATGGGGGATGGGGGAGGCAATGGGGCCGGGGCGGTGCGGTGGGGGATGCGGAATATCGGTATAGGTTATCGGCTGTCAGCCCTAACCTCCACAGATTATCGGTATCGGCTCTAAAAAACGATATCGGTCGATCCCTATAGCTTAGTGTGTGGAGAGTGGGGAGAGTATACATGGAGGGCAGCAGACACTGGATATAGATAGAAAGGAGACACAAGGCAGTGTGTAGGGGTGAATCACATGGGATGTGTAGAGAAAGCAGAGCTCACACAGCACACTGTAGAGCAGTGGTTCCAAACTAGTGTGCCTCCATTGGCATACTGGCAGTTGTAATTTTGTAACAGCTGTAGGCACCCTGGTTGGGAAACACTCCTTTAGGCAATGGCTACATTAGAGACCTGATCTTATTTTACCCTGGCTTGCTTCAGCCGGTGGACATTTTCTTTCATCCTCTCCGTCTTGTTCTTGCGCTGTTCTGGAGACTCCACTATCTGGGATTTCATGGTGTCTTGTTCTTCCTTCATGGTGGCGATGTTAAGCTTGTTCTGATTCTGTGAAAACAAAAAAGGAAGAAACCCAAAACAGATAGTAAAACCCGTACAGTAAATGGCACTTACATGCGCCTCAACACTGAAACAGTAACATTAAGAAAGACAGGCCATAAAGTTCTGCAAATGGGAGGACGTAGCAGGTGACGCTAAGATCTGCAAATGAGCAATCTGTGGCATGTGGGAGGGGCTTTGATGGGTACAGAAGTCAGATTGAACTAGTAAAAGGAGATTTTTTTAACACTTACCGTAAAATCTCTTTCTCGAAGGATCCATTGGGGGACACAGACCGTGGGTGTATCTTGCTGTCTCGTATCTTGCCGTCTCTAAGAGGTGTGACACTATGGTAATAAAAAAAAAAAAAGTCGGCTCCTCCCAGCAGGATATACCCGCCTCCAGGCTCTGAGGTAATCAGTTTAAAGGGGTACTCCGTTGAAAACCTTTTTTCTTTTAAATCAACTGGTGCCAGAAAGTTAAACATATTTGTAAATTACGTCTATTAAAAAATCTTAATCCTTCCAGTACTTATTAGCTGCTGAATGCTACAGAGGAAATTCCTTTCTTTTTGGAACACTGATGACATCACGAGCACAGTGCTCTCTGCTGACATCTCTGTCCATTTTAGAAACCATGCATAGCAGATGTATGCTAAGGGCAGCATGGTTGCTCAGTGGTTAGCACTGCTGCCTTGCAGTGCTGGGGACTTGGGTTCAAATCCCACTAAGGGCAACAATAAATAAAGCATCATTATTATTATAATAATGTCAGCAGAGAGAACTGTGCTCGTGATGTCATCAGAGAGCATTCCAAAAAGAAAAGAATTTCCTCTGTAGTATTCAGCAGCTAATAAGTACAGGAAGGATTAAGATTTTTTAATAGAAGTAATTTACAGATATGTTTAACTTTCTGCCACCAGTTGATTTAAAAGAAAAAAGGTTTTCACCAGAGTACCCCTTTAAGTTCTAGAGCAATAGGAGGAGACCATCAGGTCAAGAAGACCCAAAACTGTCCGAGAAGCAGAAGAAAAAACATAACTGAACACACCCTCGGACAGAGAACCAAAAGGAAAAATCCCAAAAAGGGCAGGAGCTGTATCCCCCAATGGATCCTTCGAGAAAGAGATTTTGCGGTAAGTGTTAAAAAAAAAAAAAAAAAAAATCGCCTTTTCTCTATCGGCTCCATTGGGGGACACAGACCGTGGGATGTACTAAAACCGTCCCTTGGGTGGGCAGATAAGTAATCAGGCAGACGGCCGATCCACTGCCGCCTGCAACACTTTACACCCCAGACTAGCATCAGCTGATGCGAAAGTATGAACTCCGTAAAACTCAGAGAAAGTGTGCAAAGACGACCAGGTAGCCGCCTGCAAATCTGCGAGGCCGAGGCACAATTCTGGAGAGCCCAGGATGCCCTGACAGAACGAGTGGAATGAGCCACAACCTTGAAAGGAGGAATCCTCCCCTTGCAGCGATAGGCTTCCGAAATGGCGGACCGAATCCACCTAGAAATGGTGGCCTTGGAAGCAGGTTGTCCCTTGCGACGACCTTCCGTAAGGACGAAAAAGGAATCACACTGATGAAATGAAGAGAGATGGAAGGATAAGCCCGAACAGCCCGGACTACATCCAGCTTGTGTAGTAAGTGCTCCTTAGGATGAGAGGGAGCAGGACAAAAAGGACAGGAGGACAATGTCCTCATTGAGATGAAAGGCCAAGACCACCTTGGGCAAAAAGGAAGGATCTGGCCGGAAAACGACTTTGTCCTGATGGACCACCAGAAATGGAGAACGGCAGGAAAGAGCTGCCAGTTCAGACACCCTCCGGATGGAGGTGATAGCAACAAGAAACGCCACTTGCCAAGAAAGGAGGCGGAGAGACACCTCTCTAAGGGGCTCCAAGGGTGCACCCTGGAGGGCACTCAGAACCAATTTACAGTCCCAAGGGGGAGAGGAGGACCGATAAGGAGGAACAGCGTGCGCTACTCCTTGAAGGAAGGTCCGGACATGAGAATTAGAAACCAGAGGCCACTGGAAAAGAATAGCAAGGCCGAAACCTGACCATTAAGGGAACTGAGAGACAACCCCAGTTCCAACCCCGACTGCAAAAAGGAGAGAAGACGGGAAACCGAGAAGGTCACCGGAGAGAAGCCCTGAGCCGCACACCAACGAAGATAAGACCGCCAAGAAACGGTGGTAAATTCTTGCGGAGGAGGGCTTACGAGCAAGGTGTGAATGACTGGGAAGAGAACCCGCGGCCCTCAGAACCGCAGTCTCAACCACCAAGCCATCGAATGTAGCGACTGTAAAATGGGGTGGCAAAGAGGACCCTGAGCGAGTAGGTCCGGGCGGAGCGTAAGGCGCAGGGGAGTGTCGTCCAAGGGCCTGACTACGTCGGCGTACCACGACCTTTGGGGCCAATCTGGAGCTACCAGAATGGCGGGACGTCCTCTGCTTAGATCTTCCTCAGCACCCTGGGAAGGAGTGGAAGAGGAGGGAACAAATAGGGTAGGGCGAACCCTGCCCAAGAAACCACTAGGGCGTCCACGGCAGATCCTGAGGGTCCCGGGACATGGACATCAACGGAGGGATCAAGCGATTGAGCCGGAACGCGAAGAGGTCCACGTCCGGAATGCCCCAGAGGTCACAGAGCTGCACGAAGACCTCCGGATGAAGGGACCACTTGCCGGGGTCGGGTGAGGACCGACTGAGGAAGTCTGCTTCCCAGTGGAGAACTCCCGGAATGTGAATCGTGGAGATGGCCGGAACCTTGTTCCCCGTCCAAGTGAGAATCTTGGTCACCTCGGCCATGGCTGCCGAGCTGCGAGAGCCGTCCTGTCGATTTATGTACGCCATGGATGTGGCGTTATCTGACAGAATGCGGACAGGATGGGACTGAAGACGGAACTCCCAATGAATAAGAAAAGAAGAATCGCCCGCAATTCCAATATGTTTATCGGAAGAAGGGTCTCCAGGGGAGACCAGAGTCCCTGAACCGTTCAATCCCGGAACACGCCGCCCCAGCCCAACAGGCTGGCATCCTTTGTAACCACCTGCCAGAGAAAGGGAAGAAACGACTGCCTTTGGAGGAGAAGGGGGGAGCGGAGCCCCCAGAGCACAGACTGACGGACCCCGCGAGTAGAACAATCTGACGATCGATGGATAGAGGAGGCCTGTCCCATCGAGAGAGAATCGCCAGATGAAGGGGGTGGTAATGAAACTGGGCAAAGGGTATAGCCTCCATAGTTGCCACCATTCGACCTAGGACCTCCATACAAGTACGGATGGAGACTGATACCTGGGACCGAAGGGAGCGGACCCCCGACCAGGGCGCCAGACGTCTGTCCCGGAAGACCAATTCGGGCAGAGGCCGTGAAGAATTGAAGTCCCGGAAAGGTTAGAGACTGGGTAGGACAGAGGACTGACTTGTCCCGGTTGATCATCCACCCAAAGTGAGTCAGAGTGTGGAGAGTGACGTCCAGATTCTCCAGAGTCTGGGCTCCGGTCGGAGCCTGATGAGAAGGTCGTCAGGTAGGTGTCACAGAGATTCCCCTTGACCGTAACAGACCCATCACTGGTGCCAGGATCTTGTAAAGACCCACGGCGCTGAGGCTAGACCAAGGGGGAGGGCTACAAATTGAAAGTACCCTTCTAGAACCGCAAGCGGAGGTACCGATGATGGCCCGGAAATAATGACACATAGAGGTAGGCATCCTTGATGTCCACCGATGGAATTAACTCTCCTTGTTCCAGGGACGCCAATACCGAACAGAGAGATTCCATTCTGAAGTGGCGGATGGGAAAGAGACGGTTGAGACGCTTGTGATCCAGAATCGGCGCACATAACCGACCCTTTGGGGACACAAAAAGATTTGAAAGGAACCCTGAAAAACCCCTGGAGAAGCAGGGATTGGAGAGCCGCTCTAAATTGCTTCGCTCAGGAAGAGGAGACCGGAGGGCCCGGAAACGAAAAAAGCGATCCCCCCGGAAGGGAGGCGAATTCGATCTGGTAACCGTTGGACACCACGTCCCTGACCCTAGAGACCTGAATATATGGGATCCAGATGACTCGGAAAAACAAGAGACGACCTCTCACCCGAAAAGAAACAGCGGGTGGGGGCCTTACTGCATGCAGAAGTGGATTTGCGGTTGTCCGATTTGGGCGCAAAACGGCTGGACCAGTTGGAGTCTGACTTCCAAGACGGGCGTGCACGGAACGAGGGAGCCTTCTTGTCCCGCGAGGGCGCCTGTCCGGACCCTTTACTGGGGCCAGAGGTCCGAAAGAACCGAAGGAAAAACACTTCCTTTGGGAAGGAGGGTGAGCCTTATTTTGAGGTAACAAGGAACTCTTACCTCCCGATGCCTCGGAGATAATCTCGTCAAGGCGCTTGTCAAATAAGACGGCCACCCGTAAAGGGAAGCTCAGTGAGAGGCCTTCCGGAAGCGGCATCCGCATATCAAGCCTTAAACCACAGAGATCGGCGGAGAGCCGCTAGGTGACCCACAGCAAAGGCAGAACAACGGGCTGACTGCATGGAAAATGCGCACAGAAAATCCCCAACTTTAGCGCTTGAAGAGCCAGATCAGGAAGATCTGGGGAATCCTGCTAAGATATCCTGATGGGGATTTTGGCACCACTCCGGCAGGGCCGTGGACACCCATGTCGAGGCAAAGATGGGAAGAAGAGAAGAGCCAGTTGCTTCCGAAGCGAACTTCGCTACGATTCTTGAATTGTCTTGATTCCCGGGAACCTCTTGTCTAGATGTCTCCCTGCGGATACCAGAATGTCTTCAAAGTCTGCGTGAGAGCTGAACTATTGAGGTGCTGGCTTAGCACGATGAAAGGATACTCCTGGATTGACATCCGAAGATCCTGGGTCCTTCAAGTGAAAGGTGTCTTATGGCTGTCACCAATGAGTTCACCATTGCAATGAGTCCGAGCGGTCCTCTTCGTGAGATGCCGGCTCGGAAGCCTCGTCCATCAGTTCACTAGGGAAATGACCCAGACTGGGTACGCGGCTCTGGCATAGCAGAGCAGCAACCCGAGAAGCGATGTTTGTGCCCAGATGACAGAGGGGGGGGGGGGGGGGGGGCGGGCCCGCGAGGGGAACGCTCTTGTCTATCTGAAGACTCAATGCAGATGAGAGCGTGAAGTACCAGGAGACGAGTAGCGGCCCTCCCAGGGGTCCTGCAAAAGAAGACCCCTTATAGGCGGACACCACTTCCCGTGAGGCCTCAGCCACCGAACGGGAGAATTGGGTCAAGTCAGCCATATACCGGATGAGGGAAGAAACCCGGGCTGGAGGAGCGGCTGAACGCACCGGGACCGAGGGGGGGGGGGGGGGGGGGGGAGGGTCATCAGGGAGCACCCGGGGGCTGGGGGAGCAGTGGTGCAGACAGGACAAGAGGTCTAGGCAGAGCCAGACATTTTAGTATCACAGTGCTACAGATATAATAAGGCACTGAAATTGCAGGTTTCTGCATAGAGGGAGAATAGCCCTAAAGAGGAGACCTGTCCCATGAACTTTATCCCCTAGGCCAGCCAATAAGAAGGGAGGGGCGTGCCAGAAGCAAGGCACACGGTAACAGGCCCCTTCACATAGAAAAATCGCGCCCACTGCGCTGATTGGACGCTGCTTCGATGGGCGGAGCTACAGACGGCCGAAGAAGAACCGTCATGGCTCCCGCTCCTTGTCCCGAGCGCCATGTCTAGTCCGCATAGCGCTCGGGGGAATAGGGCGGACGGCCTAAACGCCGGCAGAGACGGCCGACAAAAGTGAAAGTAAGCCGGCGCTGAAGCGCCCGGCTCGTAGCAGCGCCGCGGCTGTCAGCCGCGAATAAGGCGCTGAAGAAAAACTAAAGTAAGCCGGCGCAGAGAGCGCCCGGCCCGAAACAGCGCCGCGGCTGACAGCAGCATATAAGGCGCTGGGGTAGTAGAACCAAGCACCCAAACTCACACACACCATAGTAAAGTGCCGCAAAACACATGCCCTACATATATCCTTAGGTACCACTGCTCCCCCAATAAAAAATGCAGCCCCTGTATAAACCAGCCCCATAAACTGAAGGTGGGCCTAAAACAGGGGGTCTCCAGAGGTTGCGAGCTCCGTACCTATGGAGAAAAAGGGGGGGAAAGTACTTACCTCAGTCAGAAGAACTTACCTAATGGAGTCTTCAGTGAAGTCTTCAGCCAGCTTATGGTCCCTGCATCACGCCTAGCTGCTATAGCGCGAGCGAGGCGAGTAGAGACATAGGGGGACCCGGACCGATAAGGTACCACCCAGACGCTGGCCGTTGGCGAGGGGGGGGGGGTTAACAGCGCATATACGCAATGTCTGTGCCCCCTCACTCGCAATGGGGAAACTGGGAACCGGAGTCCCTGAGTCCCCACCTGAAAACAGAAAAGAAAAAGGAATAAAAAACTAACACGTCCCTATACTAGGAAAACAAAAAAAAAAAAGAAGACCTGGTCTGCAGCAAACCAGACCACATCCACCTCCTTAGACACTAAGCTTAAACTGATTACCTCAGAGCCTGGAGGCGGGAATATCCTGCTGGGAGGAGCCAACTTTTTTTTATTACCATAGTGTCACACCTGCTAGAGACAGCAAGATACGAGACAGCAAAATACACCCACGGTCTGTGTCCCCCAATGGAGCCGATAGAGAAAGGTATAGTTAGCCTCGCTACCCTTGACAAAGCTGATCCGTTCAGCGAAACGTCAGGGAGGCTAGTAGTTGCTTGGTTTTAGATCAGCGGAGGATGACGACAGTATAGGGATTGGGTACCAATAGCTGATGTGTTCTGGACAACCAGCACACGATTATATAAGCGCAATTTGGACCCTTACACCCCTTACAAGTGTATAACAGACAACAGTTTACACACAACATCAAATCCGCTGTAATTTTAAACGTTTATGTGGGGTATAATTTTATTAAAACACCAATAAAGGTTACATTTTAAAAAGGGAGTTCTAGTAAAGTGTTTTCCCCGACAGGGGGCAACCCCTTAAAGGTTGTTACCTAGTAAATAAAGGGGCACAATTCCCAACATCAATAGGATCAGCACTAAAGTTCTAATCCTCAAACCCGCCTTGGATTGGGACTTACCACTTTCTTCATTTTTTCAGCAAAGTCGGCTTTTTGGTGTGCAATCTTCTCCTGAAGGGCGAGCTGTAGAAAGCAAAATGTAGGGATAGCGATTACCATAATATGCATTTACAATATGGTGAATTAAAGAAGATATCTCATGGAATAAAACGTATCCCCCATTCTAGATTGCGGGGGGGTCCAAAGCACTGGGGCCCCCCTGCGATCTCCTGTACGGGGCCTGTTCAGGTATCTTCGGCTCTCCTATAGAGAGGGGGAGTGGAGGCCCCCGTTTCGGGTGGGGGTTGTGATGCACCACTCCAGTAGAGAGCCGGGGCTCCAGACCCCACGAGACTACTCCTTTAATAAAAGGAAAGAAACACAATCCCAGAACATTAGTCTCTCTAATGGGGCCATCCAGCACCCGTGACTACAAGTTCACCCTCAAAAATGAAACATGAACACAGCCTCGGGGGAGGTGTATAACTATATAGCCTGATCCCATAGAGATAGCAGCAGCAGTATACAGATAGAGCTGAAGGGGAAGTATATAGCTACTACTGCATATATCCTGATTCTATAGAGATTGTAGCAGTATACAGAGAGCTGGGTGGGGAGTTGTATAACTGCAATATATCCTGATTCTATAGAGATAGCAGCAGTATACAGATAGAGCTGGGTGGGAACAGATGGGGTCTGTGACCTGCTAGGAGGAATCTGACCACTTTAACACATGAAACACTCCCATTTACTTAGAGAGAGAGCTCCAGCTCACCCAGCCTGGACAGATGGAGCAGCGGATCCACGACACCGGACTGTGTCGGCCACAAGCAAATAGACAAGAAGAGATGATCCAGCTCTTGCAGGTAAAAACTAGGTTTTTATTGGCCCCCAACCACAGGAAACATGAACAGAAGTAACGCGTTTCAAGCGCCAAACACTGCGCTCTTAGTCTGTTCATGTTTCCTGTGGTTGGGTGCCAATAAAAACCTAGTTTTTAACCTGCAAGAGCTGGATCATCTCTTGTCTATTTACACCCATTTACTGTAATAAAACACACAGGTGTAGCTGTGCTGAGATAAAACGGATGGCACTGTAGGACTAGTGATGGTGAGTGTGCAAAACATGGGGGGAAAAAAAAAAAGTATGAGTACTTCTTTAACTAGCCAGAAAAGAGACAACTCACATCTTTTGTGCGATATTCCTGGTTTATAGATTGCTGCAGGTCGTGAATATCACTGGAGAGAGCTTTGAATTCTGCTTGTTGTTCAGGTGGGACAGTCCTAAGGAAAAAAAATACAGGTATATATCATTCATTTTTTCTATAATACGGTGATCCCTCAACCTGGCCTCAGGTTACAATATTTTTGGTCTTTTCTGACCATTGTAACCTGAAACCAGACTCAACATACAATGTACAGACAGTTCAGATCTGTGAAACGTGTCAATGGTTGGAAGATCTGACCAATCAGAATGGGCATTCACTGGTAAAACACCTGTATTACTGAAGTGCATGCACTGACTGGTGTCTGGTAGCTCCCCCTACAGTACAGGGAGGTATTACATGTTCTGTACTCTTTACCTGTATTACTGAAGTGTATGCACTGACAGGTGTCTGGTAGCGCCCCCTACAGTACAGGGAGGTATTACATGTTCTGTACTACTCTTTACCTGTATTACTGAAGTGCATGCACTGACTGGTGTCTGGTAGCTCCCCCTACAGTACAGGGAGGTATTACATGTTCTGTACTCTTTACCTGTATTACTGAAGTGTATGCACTGACAGGTGTCTGGTAGCGCCCCCTACAGTACAGGGAGGTATTACATGTTCTGTACTACTATTTACCTGTATTACTGAAGTGTATGCACTGACTGGCCCATCTGTACTCAAATCAGGTATGAACTTTCTCCCATACTGGAAGACCCCGTATTCTGCTGTGTCTCTCCATCCAGGGTTATAGTAAACCAATGTGAACACTGTAAATGCAGTGACATCATTATGGATGATACACGATTGCAGCATCCAGGTATTAGATTAGTGCTTCTCAACCAAGGTGCCTCCAGCTGTTGCAAAACGGCTGTCCGGGCATGTTGGGAGTTGTAGTTTTGCAACAGCTGGAGGCACCCTGGTTGGGAAACACTATTAGATAGAGTGTCATAACATTGTATCTAAGGACAGGGTCACAATGGCATCTGAAATGGCTCTGCAAAGAGACGAGATAGCGCCACCATCAGGTCTTCCTTTCCTCTTAGCAAAAAAAACGTACGTGAGTTTTTCAATTTTTGCCTCCAGCTCCTGAATAGTCTTCTGGTGTTGGTGTATATTGTCCAAAGCAGATTTCTGAAAAATCAAAGTGACATCATCAGCGACAAACACAAAAAAAAAAAAACGAGGAAACGGCGGAGTGAACGTGTTGTAATTCTTACTCACGTAGCTTAAGCAGACGGAGGTGTAGACCATCTGCCGGGTGACTCTGAAGTGGAGGAAGTTTACAATTCCGCTCAACAAGTAGAGGGCCCGCTTCCCTTCTAAATACATAGAACAATGGCCAAGAGTCAGGACCAGGTCTACGGATCAGTGGGAATGGAACCTAAGCACCGATAACACTTACTTGGATTGAGGACGTCAGATGGGTGGAAGTCATAGATGAGGCACATGGGTAAGAAACGGGCCCTGTATTACAGATAAAAGAGGTTATCACTGGGGCAAATGTCATAGGAGACCAAGTTATGATGGGACAACTAAGACTATTCCACACTGATCAGTCATAACATCCAAACCATCTCCCTGCAGGAAGAACGTGTTGACCCCCTCCATAGAACTGTGACGCGTCCCGTAAGGTGTGAGGAGCGGCCTCCATGGTTCGGACTTGTTTCTCCAGCACATCCCAAAGATGATCGATCAGATAAAGATCTGGGGAATGCGGAGGCAGAGTCACCATCTGGATTTTTTTTGTTTTGTTCCTCATTCCTGAACAATGGCCAACATTTATCATCGTCTTTAGACAGTTTTTTGTGTCTACAAAAAGCGCAAAAAAGGAGCAAAAGGGTTTATTTGCGCCTTTTGGTTTACACATTTCAGCTGATTTTGAGTTGCAATCTACTGATTTTGGCAATACACATGATATGGACGGGTTTTATCAACTGCGCCTTTTTGTGAAAAGGCGCAAAAAAGGTGCAAAGCCACGGAAAAGTCTCAAACTACACCAGCCCAGACTTAGAGCTTTTTGGTGTATGTGAAGAGAGGAATTTCAGAAAATTTGATATGCACAAAATTTATAAAAAATGATCTGTGACCATTTTCTAAATTTGGTGCTCCTACACATTACCAGCGCACACAAAAAAAGGTTTAAAAAAAATGCTTCACTTACACCTAATGATAAATGCCGGACTATGACTGCAGTGAGGCCGGGGGGAGTTATCCTGCTGAAAGAGGTCAATGCCATGGTCTGTACAATGGTTAAAGGGGTATTCCAGAAAAAAAAATAAAAAAAATTATATCAACTGGCTCCAGAAAGTTAAACAGATTAATAAATGACTTATTAAAAAAAAAATTATCAGCTGCTGAAGTTGAATTGTTCTTTTCTGTCTGGCAACAGTGCTCTCTGCCGACATCTCTGCTTGTCTTGGGAACTGCACAGAGTAGAAGAGGTTTGCTATGGGGATTTGCTTCTACTCTGGACAGTTCCTGAGACAGGTGTCATCAGAGAGCACAGAAAAGAACAACTCAACTTCATCAGCTCATAAGTACTGAAAGGATTAAGATTTAATAGAAGTCATTTACAAATCTGTTTAATTTTCTAGAGCCAGTTGATTGATTGATTTATATAATAAATTATTTATTTATTTATTTATTTATATATATATATATTTATATATATAATATATATATATATTTATATATTTATATATTTATATATATATATATATATATATATATATATATATATATATATATATATATATATATAAAGTTTTTTTCCTGGATAACCCCGTACTGTGACACATTTCACCTACTTAAAGGGGTACTCCGGTGAAAACCTTTTTTCTTTTAAATCAACTGGTGCCAGAAAGTTAAACATATTTGTAAATTACTTCTATTAAAAAGTCTTAATCCTTCCAGTACTTAGCTGCTGAAAGCTACAGAGGAAATTCCTTTCTTTTTGGAACACTGATGACATCACGACCACAGTGCTCTCTGCTGACATCTCTGTCCATTTTAGCAACCGTGCATAGCAGATGTATGCTAAGGGCAGCATGGTGGCTCAGTGGTTAGCACTGCTGCCTTGCAGTGCTGGGGCCTTGGGTTCAAATCCCACGAAGGACAACAATAAATAAAGAGTTATTATTATAATGACGTCAGCAAATAGCACTGTGCTCGTGATGTCATCAGAGAGCATTCCAAAAAGAAACGAATTTCCTCTGTAGTATTCAGCAGCTAATAAGAACAGGAAGGATTAAGATTTTTTAATAGAAGTAATTTACAAATCTGTTTAACTTTCTGGCACCAGTTGATTTAAAAGAAAAAAGGTTTTCACCAGAGTACCCCTTTAAGTAGGTGAAATGTGTCACAGTAACATCCACATGATGCCAGGACACAAGGTTTCCAGCAGATCATTGCCCATCACACTGCCTCCTCCATCTTGTCTTCTTCCCATAGTAACCCCTGGTGTCATCTCTTCTCACACGCACCCGACTGTCCACATCAGTGTTTCCCAACCAGGGTGCCTCCAGGTGTTGCAAAACTACAACTCCCAGCATGCCTGGACAGCCGAAGGCTGTCCAGGCATGCTGGGAGTTGTAGTTTTGCAACATCTGGAGGCACCCTGGTTGGGAAACACTGATGTGGACAGGCTGTCCAGGCATGCTGGGAGTTGTAGTTTTGCAACATCTGGAGGCACCCTGGTTGGGAAACACTGATGTGGACAGGCTGTCCAGGCATGCTGGGAGTTGTGGTTTTGCAACATCTGGAGGCACCCTGGTTGGGAAACACTGATGTGGACAGGCTGTCCAGGCATGCTGGGAGTTGTAGTTTTGCAACATCTGGAGGCACCCTGGTTGGGAAACACTGATGTGGACAGGCTGTCCAGGCATGCTGGGAGTTGTGGTTTTGCAACATCTGGAGGCACCCTGGTTGGGAAACACTGGTCCGCATGATGTGAAGACATCATCCATTGCTCCAGTGTTGACAAGCTGTGACGTCCTCCTAATCTGACTCCTATAAAGGCAGTAGGACATTTTTCAGCATTTTGCTCTACAGCAAATCTTCTGTGGGATCAGACGAGACGGGCTAGCCTTCACCCCCACACATCAACGATTCTTGGGCCCCCATGATCTTGTCCCCAGTCACCAGTTGTCCATCCTTGTACACTTTCGGTCAGTACTAACCACTACATACTGGGAATACCCCCCATAAGACCGGCCGTTTTGGAGATGATCTGACCCCGGAGTTTACACATCACTATTCGGCCCCTGTCATAGTCGTTCAGATCCTTACACTTGTCCTTTTTTCTGCTTTCATGCTCAACTATAAAAGGGGTTATCCAGGAGAAAAAAAAATATTTATATATATATCAACTGGCTCCAGAAAGTTAAACAGATTTGTAAATTACTTCTATTAAAAAATCTTAATCCGTTCAGTACTTATGAGCTTCTGAAGTCGAGTTGTTCTTTTCTGTCTAAGTCCTCTCTGATGACACGTGTCTTGGGAACCGCCTAGTTTAGAAGAGGTTTGCTATGGGAATTTGCTTCTAAACTGGGCGGTTCCCGAGACAGGTGTCATCAGAGAGCACTTAGACAGAAAACAACAACCTTAACTTCAGAAGCTCATAAGTACTGAAAGGATTAAGATTTTTTTATAGATGTAATTTACAAATCTGTTTAACTTTCTCTAGCCAGTTGATATATAAAAATAATTTTTTTTCCTGGAATACCCCTTTAAGATCCGGTTGGTCACTTGCCATGTACTCCATGTTATTCCCCTCTTCAGTCAGTGATTTTAATGTTATTGCTGATCAATGTAAGGACGTTGTGGAGGATTTATCAAAACCTGTATAGAGAGCTGGAGTGGTGTAGCTGCCCATAGCCACCAGATTACTTCTTCCATTTTTCACAGGTCTTTTTAAAAATGGAAGAAGTAATCTGATTGGTTGCCATGGGCATCTGCACCACTCTACCCCCTACACAGGGTTTAGATAAATCTCCCCCATCGTGACAGGGGAGGCGGCAGTCCTGCTTTCCACATTTATCCTAAAGCTGAGTAAAATAATACGCACATGAGTTTCACAATATAAGCCGAAGGAGCGAAGCCTTCCATAAGATGTGGGTACTGAATGTCTAAATCCATCGGCACCTGCAAGAAAACAATTTCGTTGTGTTAGAAATTTAACCAAAAACGCAATTTATATTACTGCGGCATGAACAGAAATCAATTGATCTGATCCGGCTCCAGTCATACGACTACAACAGACACACGCTAATGTGTACAGTGATCCCTCAACTTACAATGGCCTCAACATACAATAGTTTCAACATACAATGGACTTTTCTGGACCATTGTAAGTTGAAACCAGACTCAACATACAAGGCTACAGACAGTCCAGATCTATGAAACATGTCAATGGCTGGAAGATCTGACCAATCAGAATGGACACTCATTGGTAAAACACCTGTATTACTGAAGCGTATGCACTGACTGGTGTCTGGTAGCGCCCCCTACAGTACAGGGAGGTATTACATGTTCTGTACTACTCTTTGCCTGTATTACTGAAGTGCATACACAGGCTGGTGTCTGGTAGCGCCCCCTACAGTACAGAGAGGTATTACATGTTCTGTACTCGTTACCTGTATTACTGAAGTGTATGCACTGACTGGTGTCTGGTAGCGCCCCCCTACAGTACAGAGAGGTATTACATGTTCTGTACTCGTTACCTGGGCCAGGAATAGCTGCTCCTTTGGACACCAGGTGAGGGCGGCTCCATGTTACTTTTTATTTAATTTATTTATTTATTTTTTTAGGACATTTCGTGTACTGTACAGGACCCCGAAGAAGCTCCTGTCCCCTACATAGACCAGTGTTTCCCACGTAGGGTGCCCCCAGCTGTTGCCAAACTACAACTCCCAGCATAGCCGGACAGCCTTTGGCTGTCCGAGCATGCTGGGAGTTGTAGTTTTGCAACAGCTGGAGGCTCCCTGCTTGGGAAACACTGACATAGACAGTGATTACAGCTCCCAGCAGATCTTTCTTACTTTTATATGTAAGGATTTGCTTTATCTATATTAGTTATCTACTTATTTTTCTTTAATTCTCACTTTTTCCTATATTTGGATGACATTTTTTTGCCCTTAGAACCAATTACCAGGTTTCCATAGAGTTCTGGTCTCAACATACAATGATTTCAACATACAATGGTCGTCCTGGAACCAATTAATATTGTAACTTGAGGGACCACTGTATAAGATAGGTGACAAGATGCTGCTGTGTTACCTATATAGACACTCACAGACCCCGCTGACTATTGAAATCTGATGGGCGGGGGAGGGGGGGGGGGTGGTCTGCATGGCTGCCTGAGCAGTCACGTCTGCAGAGAGCTCCTGCCATCCTGCTATTTAATCCTTAATATGCCGACCATCCTGTTTTTCTGCGGCCCTGCTGCTCTCTGGTTGGTGGTGCTTGTTGGGGTCTGGACTCTGTGCCCGTGCTGTGGTGCCTGCTGGGAGTAGGCCGTGAGCCCCGGACTTGCCTGCTGATTGCCGGCTCGGATGGCGGTCCTCGGAGCTGGTGTGGAGCGCTGCCCTTATTACTGGAGTGGCCCCTGGTGGATGAGGTCCCCTTTCCTGCCCGCAGAGGAGTTGTGTGCGGCATCAAGAACATCCCTGGTGTGCGTGGCCTTACCCGCCCGCCATCTTGGAGCGCCGGCTTCTGGACGCTGCCGTCTGTTCCTGCTGCTGGAGGCGCTGTGACGGCTGCTGGTAAGGGAGACGGACCGGAGTCTCTACATCGCCGGGACCGCTACTGCCTTGCCTGGTGGTGCTGGAGAGACGGAGGAGGTGAGGGAGTGCTGCACTTTAGGGGCGGCCGCCTGGCTGCAAGTCTGTCCCCCCTGGGGGACTCTGTATAACAGGGAGCCTGTCTGTTGTGCCCTGATCTGTTTGTATACTACCTACTCTGCAGTGGTGGGGTGCGGACCTGGTCCTGGACATTTTTACACCTGCCCTTTAACCATTTGTGCTTGCTCTCCCTGAGCTGCTGTGCCTGCCCATCCTCTACCTCCTTCCCACAGAGGTGCTACCCTCTACCTCACTGGACTATTGTCTGTCTGCCCGCCTAGTACTGGGGACTGCTGTACACTCTTTGGGGTGTGGTGCCATCTTTCAAGGGATCTGTTGTGCTCCCTGTTGCTGAACTGTGCTGGTGCTCTGGGTCCTTGCCTATTTTTTTACTTTAATTTTTTTTTGTGCCCTCTGTACTAATCCTGTTATGAATTTTTTTCTATTACATACCATGGCCGCTAATAAGCGGAAAAAGAACAAGGATGGGGCCGGCCCCTCGCAACCCGGATCTGGCATGTCTGCTAATTTGAGTAATAAATTGGCATTACAACAGGAGGTGGCGGCTAAATTGGAGAAGTTTGCTTTGCGGTCACTCTCTCCCACTGACTGATGCTGGGCCTCCGCTAGACCCTCGAGGATTGTGATGCCTTCATGCAGCCTCTGTTCCGGCATTGCACTTTTCTCTGCCCTGTACTCCCCCTGCATTCTCTGCTGCAGCGGCGGCTGTCTCTCCGAGGCCTCCTGCTGAACCTACTCTGGCCACTGTCTTCGCTGAGATACAAAGGTGTAACGTGACTCTTGCTCTACTGTCTACTCAGGTGGGAACTGTTCAGTCTCCAGCAGATCACTGCCCATCACACTGTCTCCGCCATCTTGTCTTCTTCCCATAGTGACCCTGGTGTCACCTCTTCTCACACGCACCCGAATGTCCACATCAGTGTTTCCCAACCAGGGTGCCTCCAGGTTAGGGATCGACCGATTATCGGTGTGGACGAAATTATTGGCCGATATTCACGATTTTGGACGTTATCGGTATCGGCAATTACCTTGCTGATAATCCGATAATGCCCCGCCGCATCTACCCCCCCCCCCCCCCAAGATTCTCGCCACGGCTGCCCCATTGCCTCCCCCATTACCGGTTTTATAATTACCTGTTCCCGGGGCCCTGGTTCCTGCAGAGTCCTGTGTTACGCTGTGCAATGACGAATAATGTCCTGAACGCGTCGTCACCGTCAGTGCGCAGTGACAGCTCAGGAGGACGCCGCCAGAGCCAGAAGTAGCACGGACCCCGGGAACAAGTAATTATAAAACCAGGATAAATAGCCGATAACTTCTAACGGAATATCGGTATAAGTTATTGGCTATCGGCCCTAACCTCCACAGAGTATTGGCCCTAAAAAAATTTTAAAAAATAAAAAATAAATCGACATTGGTCGATCCATACTCCAGGTGTTGCAAAACTACAACTCCCAGCATGCCTGGACAGCCGAAGGCCGAAGGCTGTCCAGGCATGCTGGGAGTTGTAGTTTTGCAACATCTGGAGGCACCCTGGTTGGGAAACACTGATGTGGTCAGGCTGTCCAGGCATGCTGGGAGTTGTAGTTTTGCAACATCTGGAGGCACCCTGGTTGGGAAACACTGATGTGGTCAGGCTGTCCAGGCATGCTGGGAGTTGTAGTTTTGCAACATCTGGAGGCACCCTGGTTGGGAAACACTGATGTGGTCAGGCTGTCCAGGCATGCTGGGAGTTGTAGTTTTGCAACATCTGGAGGCACCCTGGTTGGGAAACACTGATGTGGTCAGGCTGTCCAGGCATGCTGGGAGTTGTAGTTTTGCAACATCTGGAGGCACCCTGGTTGGGAAACACTGATGTGGACAGGCTGTCCAGGCATGCTGGGAGTTGTAGTTTTGCAACATCTGGAGGCACCTTGGTTGGGAAACACTGGTCTGCATGATGTGAAAACATCATCCATTGCTCCAGTGTTGATGCTCAGATGCCCATTGTAGACACTTTGGTGGACGTTGGTCACCATGGTCGCTCTGACGGGTCTGCAGGAGTAACATGACTTTTGTTCTACTGTCTACTCAGGTGGGAACTGTTCAGTCGGACATTTCTCTCATCCACCATGACTTAAAGTGATGGATCGCACCTCTGCAGCAGAGGGCAGGATATGTGATGTGGAGGATTCCGTTGTCCGTCTGGTGCGAGACTCTACTAGACATGGTCAGGACATTGCCTTCTTAAAAGCTTAATCTGATGTCCTGGAAAACCGGCTGCGTAGAAATAATGGAGGAGATTTATCATTGCTTTTAGAGCAATTTTTTTGTCTATGTTTTGGCGCAGTTCAGGCGCAAGCAGCATATTAAGCGACTTTTATGCGCCTTTTGATATAGACCGTTTCACTCTTTTTGCCGACCCATAGAGCCTTTTCTCTTTGACCATGCAGTGGTCACGTATTTATCATTTGCGACTTTTGTACGCAAAGGTACTTTTTTTTTTAGACGCAAAGCTACACCACCTACCAGTAGGCATGAGAATCACTTCTACCTTCTGCAATTCAACCTTTAACCTCTTGTGGATAACAGCGCCCCACTCCCCTTCTATGACACGCGCTCAGAAGCTGAGCGCAGGCCATAGCTGGGTGGTCCTGGCTTCTATCTGCCACCAGGACCCATCTCTAATACCAGATATCACTGATCACAGTGATGCCCGGCTTTAACCCCTTAGACACCGCCATCAAATTTGATTGTAGCGTCTAAAATGCAAGTAAAAATGCCCCGGCAGCTCTGTGAAAGTAAGTAAAAACACCAAACCTGCCAAATTCAGTGTCTACTTCCCTCCCTCACTAGCGTCTAGAAAAAGTGTATGTGGTAGAGCTTTTCCCACCACAGCAGAGCTGCGCAAAATTCATCATCCCGCTGCACCTTCTTGATAAATAAGATGCACGCTAGTCAAACCCACCACCCAAATAAATGTGGGAAAATAGCTCTACCGTAGACATTCTTTGATAAATCTGGGCCAACTTGCGTACTGTGGGACTCTGAAAAATGTGAGGGGCGGTATCCCACTGAGTACATGGAAACCCGTCTCAAGGATATTTTTGGAACCGATAACATGTCTCCTCTCTTTGCTGTGAAACGTGTCCACCCGGTCCCTACTAGACCCTTCCCACAGGGGGGGGTGGGCAGGGTGTGACATGAGGGGCAGGGCTATGACATCACACGCTCCCGCCTCCAGCGTTTGGAACAGTTTGTACCAAATGCTGAGCAGTGGAGTACCCCTTTAATGGGTTATTTGCTCTTAAGCTGTCTGATGATTTCAGAGAGTGGGGGATAGAGACGCCTTGTGTTTGGGGAGAGGGTGGTGTTGGGGTGGGATAGCTGAGTTTTGGGTTGTTTGTATGTATGTTATTATTTCTGATTTTGAAAACTTCAATTTAATAAATAAATAAAGAATTCTCAGGGGCTTCTGGTATTTTGACAAATAATGTGAACAGAGCCTAAAGCTTTCCTGCTGACTGGCGAGTTTAGAACCTAATATAGTCAAGCTTTTATTAGAGAATAATGTAGTGGTTCTTGTGTATGCCTTGTGCTTACCTGTTATAGCTGATGAGGCAGACATGGGTTTTCAGCCATACTTATTTATGGGAGCAGTAGTAAACATAGTTGACTGGCGGCTCCATTCAGGTAGGAGCAATCAGAATCCCCGTTCTTAGGCTGGGTTAACAATGAATAAAATTCAGCACTAATTTTAATTTACACAACTATTTTCCCGAAAAATTGTGGTTGAAAAAGAAAACTGCAGCTGAATTTTGCAGCATAGAAAACAAAACATGAGCAGAAAAATTTACGATGTGTGAACCCAGCCGTAGAATCGGTGAGGGTCTCAGAACATGACTGATCAAGACATGATGCTATACCCTAGTGATAAGCCATTGCTTTATGAAATGGAAAGGTCTACACAACGGAATATCAGCCCAAAAGATATTCTGGGCCCGAATCATTACCGCGCAGAATTCTGCCCAAAAAATGAGCCTATCTTCTGGCAGGTCAGCAATCCTATATCTCCGCAGTGTGAAGGAGTCAATAGAAAACCCATTGTACCAAATATAGATTGATGCAGAGTCTGTGGTGTGAACATTCCCATAGCCTAAAGTGGAAGAGCCACATAAAGGTGAAGTCACCAGCTTTATTTCTATATTTCTCTGATCAGATATCAGAACGATTCATGGACACAGTAAATATGTGATCTACCATGATGTATATGTGAGATGACCTAAGGGGATACGTTACTGTAGATACCTACCATATAGAACTGCTCCACACCGATATTGAACACTCTCTGCAGGACTCTCATGAAGAGCTTCAGGATCCATTCTGGCTGTAATGGAAAAACATAACAAGTCAGCGGCGTCACACACACCCAGCGGCGTCACCCCCCCCTAAAGTCCGCGACGTCACACACCCCCCCCCCCACAAGTCCGCGACGTCACACACCCCCCCCCCCCACAAGTCCGCGACGTCACACCCCCCCCCCCCCCCAAGTCCGCGACGTCACCCCCCCCCCCAAGTCCGCGACGTCACCCCCCCCCCAAGTCCGCGACGTCACCCCCCCCCCCCCAAGTCCGCGACGTCACCCCCCCCCCCCAAGTCCGCGACGTCACCCCCCCCCCCCCCCCAAGTCCGCGACGTCACACCCCCCCCCCCCCCAAGTCCGCGACGTCACACCCCCCCCCCCCCCCAAGTCCGCGACGTCACACCCCCCCCCCCCCCAAGTCCGCGACGTCACACCCCCCCCCCCCCCCAAGTCCGCGACGTCACACCCCCCCCCCCCCCAAGTCCGCGACGTCACACCCCCCCCCCCCAAGTCCGCGACGTCACACCCCCCCCCCCCCAAGTCCGCGACGTCACACCCCCCCCCCACAAGTCCGCGACGTCACACACGCCCCCCCCACAAGTCCGCGACGTCACACACGCCCCCCCCACAAGTCCGCGACGTCACACACGCCCCCCCCACAAGTCCGCGACGTCACACACGCCCCCCCCACAAGTCCGCGACGTCACACACGCCCCCCCCACAAGTCCGCGACGTCACACACCCCCCCCCCCACAAGTCCGCGACGTCACACACCCCCCCCCCACAAGTCCGCGACGTCACACACCCCCCCCCCCCACAAGTCCGCGACGTCACACACCCCCCCCCCACAAGTCCGCGACGTCACACACACCCCACAAGTCCGCGACGTCACACACCCCCCACAAGTCCGCGACGTCACACACCCCACAAGTCCGCAACGTCACACACACCCCACAAGTCCGCGACGTCACACACACCCCACAAGTCCGCGACGTCACACACACCCCACAAGTCCGCGACGTCACACACACCCCACAAGTCCGCGACGTCACACACACCCACACACACACACACCACAAGTCCGTGATGTCACACACACACACACACACACACCACAAGTCTGTGACGTCAAACACACCCACCAAAAGTCAGTGATGTCACATTCATTTTCTTGACAAAGTACTCACAGAAACTTAGCCTTATGGTTACAGAAATGAACATAAAAAAAATTTAAAAAAATTAAAAAAAAGGCCTCTATGTGCTGTTACTCCAAGCGATGCTATGAGCAAATAGATCAGATGAATTTGTACCGCTCAACTGATTATGTTGCACTATGAGCACAACACCATAGTTGGCATCAACACAACAACTGGTGTGACAGCAAGGTCCCGGGGATCAGCCGTAGAGTTCAATCTCACAATCCTATGGAGGTCGCGTCTGGCATACAGTGTGCAAGGTTTTCCATATGAACCACCACCGGTAGAACCTCCACAAGATGGACATGCTCCGGGGAACCTGACGAAAAGTGTTACCTTGGAACATGTCTGTTTATTTCCCAAAAAAATTTCTTTATTTTAAAGGGGCATTCCAGCCAAAGACATCTTATCCCCTATCCTTTGGTTAGGGGATAAGATGTCTTTGGCTGGAATACCCCTTTAAGTCCGTGACTATGGTTAATTACTGCCCAGTCCCCGGGAGCGCCTGCATACCAGCGTTCTCTGTTTATCTTTCTCCACACCCCCGCAGCCCGTCCGTCTCGTGGAGGTTCTACCGGCGGTGGTTCGTGCGAAAAACCCTGAAAACTCAGCCTTATACAATTTACCTGCGCACCACAGCAGTAATAACTACAAACCCCCGATAAGGAACAAAAGGCGTAACAACCATCGCTCTACCTTAGGGTTGGGGTAAATGTCGGCCTTGGTGAAATTTTTTGCTTCGGCGCCGGTCAGAACCTTCTGGCGGAAAAAATTGACCAACTCCGCCGCAGGAAACTGAGGAAAAGTCAGCTTATCCATGGCTGAGGCCGAGTGTGATCAGGTGAGGAAGATGAGAAGGTCACACAGAAGTCTGTAGGAGAAGAAAAAATAAATAGTTGTCATAACATATTCACCATGTATCTGCTGGATATACACGAATAGAGGAACCATCGGTATTTAATGGGGTACTCCGGTGGAAAACTTTTTTTTTTTTTAAATGAACTGGTGCCAGAAAGTTAAACAGATTTGTAATTACTTCTATTAAAAAATCTCAATACTTTCAGTACTTATTAGCAGCTGTATGCCACAGAGGAAGTTCTTAGCATTTTGAATTTCTTTTTTGTGTTGTCCACAGTGCTCTCTGCTGACACCTCTGTCCATGTCAGGAACTCTCCAGAGCAGCATAGGTTTGCTATGGGGATTTTCTCCTGCTCTGGACAGTTCCTGATGCTGGCATCAGGTGTCAGCAGAGAGCACTGTGGACAAGACAAAAAAGAAATTCAAAAAGAGAAGAATTTCCTCTGTAGCATACAGCTGCTAACAAGTACTGGAAGGGTAAATATTTTTTAATAGAAGTAATTTACAAATATGTTTAACTTTCTGCCACCAGTTGATTTAAGAGAAAAAATAAATGTTTTCCACCGGCGCAGGACGCAAATGTACGTCCTGGTGAGGTGGTACTTAACGCACCAGGACATCCATTTACATCCTATACATAACCGAGAGCATCGGAGCGATGCTCGGGTCATGCGCGGCAGGTCCCGGCTGGACCCTCCGGCAATGGCGGACATCCGCATTCGCGCGGATATCCGCCATTAACCCCTCAGATGCTGTGATCAATACAGATGACGGCATCTGCAGCATTGTGGACACTAAAATGGACTATCAGATCGCCCTCAGCGCTACCGCAGCGATCCGAACATCCAGAACGGCAGACGGGGGTCCCTCACCTGCCTCTGCTGCCTTCCTGGCGTCTTCTGCTCTGGTTTGCGATCGAGCAGAAGATGACCGATAACACTGATCAGTGCTATGTCCTATGCATAGCACTGATCAGTGTTAGCAATCGAATGATTGTTATAGACGGTCCCCTATTAAAGTATAAAAAAAAAAGTAGTAAATAAAAAAAGTAAAAAAATATAAAAATGTGAAAAAAAAACCTCCCCCAATAAATACGTAAAAAAAAAAAAATTAAAAACAAAAAAGCGTTTTTTTACCGTAAATTGTACTGCCTGAAAACAAAGCCTTCCAAAATTTACAAAATTCCGGTTTTCTTTTTAATTTCCCCCACACAAATAGTATTTTTTTGGTTGCGCCATACATTTTATGATATAATGAGTGATGGCATTACAACGGACAACTGGACGCGCAAAAAACAAGCCCTCATACTAGTCTGTGGATGAAAATATAAAAGAGTTATGATTTTTAGAAGGCGAGGAGGAAAAAATGAAAACGTAAAAATAAAATTGTCTGAGTCGTTAAGGCCAAAATGGGCTGAGTCCTTAAGGGGTTAAATGGGCGCTGTCACTTAGAAGAAAAATAAACTGACATGTTGTAGAGACATTATATGAGTTTTTGATTGGTCAGGGTCTGAGCAAACTGCGAGAAGCACTCACCAAGTGTATTCCCTCCCGGCTCTGTGTCACATGACTGAGACAAACCTACAATGTAAGTCTATGGGATTGTCTCAGCCGAACTCTAGCAGAGATTGGTCGGGGTCTGAACACTTAGACCCCGACCGAATCAAAACTTTTGGCATTTTTATAGGACATGTCAAAAGTTTTTTTTTAAAGTGACATGTACACTTTGAACATAAACGAGGGGTCCAGTCGGTTTACATGTCTGCTGGGGGGGGTCCCACCTGCTTCCTGCGGTTCCTGAGTCCGATATGCTAACAAAATCTGCTGAGGCAGACCCTCTTAGTAGATCACTGATAGAGTAATGCTCTGCAAGAGCATAGAGTTAGTCAGTTTATCGGTGTTTTCCAACCAGGGTGCCTCCAGCTGTTGCAAAACTACAACTCCCAGCATGCCCAGACAGCCGTTGGCACACAGGTCCCTGCGCATGCGCCCTTCAGCTAATCTAACCTGCACGCTGCTGTGTGTCATCCAGCAACCGGTCGCTCCCGCCGCCGTCTTCCTCCTCAGTGCATCTGCGCAGTGATAGGTGCAGAGAGCGCGCTTCCTCTCTGCACCTAGTATCGAGAACTCACCTGATTGCGCGCTGCTCTGCGCAAGCGCACTGAGGAGGAAGACGGCGGCGGGAGCGAGCGCTTGCTGGATGACACACAGCAGCGCGCAGGTTAGATTAGCTGTAGGGCGCATGCGCTGGGACCTGTAAATCAATCAGACAGAGGTCCCAGTGCGGACATACGGGGTAGGCATTGGGGGGTGGCGACGGCGGGGCATCGCGTACCTCGCGTCACACCTATCTGACCGTCAGAGGCTTTGAATAAAAGCCTTTTTTTGCAGTCATGAAAGCCGCCAAATATGAGGTAAAAATATTGCTATGCACACAGTACAAAGGCTGCAGGTTATTGCGACAAAATGTCATGACAGTTGCGCTTTAACAAGGCCTCTGCAAAATGAAAGCAGCGATCTGATTGGTTGCTATGGGCAACTGGGGAAATTTTCCTCTGGACAGGTTTTCATTAATCTCCCCCCAAAAGTTACAAGATTTCACCCCTGTACAGAAAACGGACAAAAAAAACGCAGAATATTCGTATTTCTGAGCAAAAGAAATCCCGTTTTGAAGCCTAATCTACAAGTATTGTATGTCATAGGCTGCAGAGAGGAATCTGCACAACATAACCGCATCAAAATCCACCGTGTATGAACCGAGCCCTAGGATAGAGCGCTCAGTACTGCGCTGCGCACTATGTTGGCGCTATAGTGGGGTTTGCTGCCAATCAATATCGCAGGTAAGAGGCTTCGGTACCGACCCCCGTGTCCAGCACTCACCTCCCAGCCGTTTATTTACCGGGTACTTTTTCAAATGAAGCCCGCCTCCCGCTTCCTTAATGCGACGTCATCCGTCCGCGCCTGGAACGCACGCTGGATGACGTCACCAAGCAGCGCCGGCGTTCCCGCAGAAAAGATGGCCGCTCCCTGCCTCACTGACGTCACTTCCTGTCGATACATTCTCCTGTCAATAAATTTGCTGTATTTTCTGACAAATAGATGGTCCGTGTGTCTCATGATTTTTATTGATCTGCGATCGTAGGGGATTGGATTATTTTTTTTTTTTTTTTTTTTTTTTTTAATGGAGGGAACGAAACGGACGGAAGCTGCTTTATGCGCGCCGGCCACTAGATGGCGGTGTAGATGCGGGACAAGGCAGTACCAGATGATGCATGACTACTACTCCTAGCATGATGAATGTTGTAGTTGGGCAGCCATAGGTTGGTGAACATTTAGGCCAGTGTTTTCCAACCAGGGTGCCTCCAGCTGTTGCAAAACTACAACTCCCAGCATGTCCGGACAGCCTACGGCTGTCCGGGCATGCTGGGAGTTGTAGTTTTGCAACTGCTGGAGGCACCCTGGTTGGAAAACACTGACTTAGGCTGTGCACAGGTTCCACATAGCAGTGTTTTCCCAACCAGGTTGCCTCCAGCTGTTGCAAAACTACAACTCCAAAGGCTGTCCGGGCATGCTGGGAGTTGTAGTTCTGCAACAGCTGGAGGCACCCTGGTTGGAAAACACTGACTTAGGCTGTGCACAGGTTCCACATAGCAGCGTTTGCAACAGCTGGAGGCACCCTGGTTGGAAAACACTGACTTAGGCTGTGCACAGGTTCCACATAGCAGTGTTTGCAACAGCTGGAGGCACCCTGGTTGGAAAACACTGACTCAGGCTGTGCACAGGTTCCACATAGCAGTGTTTTCCCAACCAGGGTGCCTCCAGCTGTTGCAGAACTACAACTCCCAGCATGCCCGGACAGCCTTTGGAGTTGTAGTTTTGCAACAGCTGGAGGCACACTGGTTGAGAAACCCTGCAATAGGTAAATAATTTCGTCTGTTAAAAAAAAAAAAAAAAAATAATAAAGAAGGTGCCAAATAATTTAATATGCAGCTCTGTAGCAAAGAAGAAATTATGCACTCACCAGTAGACGTGTTTAGGTTCTTTTTTTTATTTATTTATTTTTTTTTTTTACAACTTTATTTTATTATTCCTTTATATCTCAATTACAATAATTGTAACATACTTGCAACCCAGTTGCCATCAATATCTTCATACATTATTAAAGAAATACTTAAAAAAGAAAAACCCTTACAGTTCCCATTTTTTCGGTCCAGTGTCCTGTCAGACCCATATCCCCCGTATTCATACACACTTTATCTGTTTACCCCCATTTCTCTTTTCACAAAAAAATTTATAAAAAGTGTTCAGTTTCTTTATTCAAGTGACAAAATGATAGCGTTACAATAGGACAGAGACATAGCGGGGGTGTACTGGATAGGCGAGCGCGCTTACGTGCAGGCCGGCACTTCGTGGGGCCTAGGTACACATCATTACGTTGTTGCTATGTATTTTTAGTGTCCCCGTTACTATGGTAACAATACCTGCTGCTGGGGCCGAAAACATCACACTGCCGTTCAGCCTATCGCCGGCCGAGACGGGACTTCACTGCGGCCGGTGATTGGCTGAGCGCAGTGTGACTCCCCAACCATCGGCAACCAGGAAGAGGATCGCGGCGGAGACTGAAGACAGTTACCGGAGGCACCGAGGGAGCGAAGTATTGATCACGGCATCTGAGGGGTTAATGGTAGACATCCACGCGGATGTCCGCCATTACCGGTGGGTCCCTGGCTGCTATCAGCAGCCGGGACCTGCCGCGCATGACCCCAGCATTGCTCTGATGCTTGCGGTTATGTATAGGACGTAAATGTATGTCCTGTGCGTTAAGTACCAGCTCACCAGGACATACATTTACGTCCGGCGTCGTTAAGGGGTTAAAAAGTACCTATCACTAAAACTTTTAATATAGTGATCCTTGTGTAATTAGCAGACACTTTCCCGTTCACTTGCTTTTAAAATTATCAACATACATATGTTTAAAATGTAACAGGAGAAACGGCCACTAGGTGGCGCTGTTCTGTTCTCTGCCACAATTAATACAGTGAGTTTGGTCTCCTCCTGGTCTGGCAGGAGTCTGAACTCAGGAAGTTCTTCTCTGCACGGAGCTTGATTGACAGCTGCACAGAAAGTGAAAGCTCCACAGATTCTCACAGAAAGCTGCACAGACTGAAGGCAGCAGGAGAGCCTCACTGATAGTGTGGTGAGCCACAGGGTGTGAGGTGAGGTGTAAGGGGCAGATGGTGTTGCCCAGGAGTAGATGGTATTAACCTCTTTGTGTTTGTGACGCCAGAGCATGGTTTTCCTATATAACCACCTGAAGGTAGTACCTGTAGTCCTAGGTCAGGCAGGGGCAATAAAGAGTCCAAGGCCAGGTTAAGGGTAACGGTAGATTTTACTGAGGTTAGACAGGGGGTACAGTCTATACAGTTCGTCCAGGATCCCAGAGAGGTGACCAGTAACATAGAGAGACCTCGTAGGCTTGCTGGGACTTGCAGTAGTAGACTGACTATAATGCAGGCCACGCTGACTAGACAGTACACTTGACTGACTTGATGACTGACAATTAGATGACTTTGGATTATTTGCAATTAACAGGTGGCTGCAGACTTTAGGCTTGAGTCCTCCAATGCTCCGGACACACACACTGAGACGACTGCACTGAACCTCAGGAACAAGAGAGATGAAAGAGAGAAATTTTAGCTCCTCCCCTTCTTATATAGGGGGGCTGTCCATAGAGAGGTCACCTGGTCACTGGGTTCGCTGGGTAACAATCATATGACTTAAACATAATCATGTAACTAACAATAAAGGTCCTTTACTCTTTATGTGAAAACCCTTTATGTAAAACCTATATCCACAGGGGGAGACACTATAGGAGACCCCCGGGGACAGACAGGGACTCAACCTGACGGGACAGAAGGACCATATCCTGTACTGGGACACCACAATAGCAACACAAACTAAAACATGATCAGAGCCTGAGGTCTTCTGTTCCTCACAATGCTGCAACCATGTGAGGGCAGAAGTGGTCCCCCAGCAGGCTTCAGTGATGTCATGCCTGCTGGGAAATGCCCACTTTCTCCTGCTAGGAGATTGCACTATGTGAGCAAGAGGAACGGTAAGATCAGGGCTGGATTAACGTAGGGGCGGATGGAGAGGCAGCTCCAGGCCCCTGCGTTAAAATAGGCGCGGCGGCCTGCACAAACGTCCGCACAGACCGAGGGCTGCAACATGCTGGGACCTGTGCTGGCACGGTCCCTGCATGTGCATAACCGGACGCTTCACCTGCGGGCCCCATCATTCCCCTTGCGACTGGGCCAGCAGGTGAAGGATCCGGGACGCCAGCATCCGCAGCTTTTAACACTGAGTGCGCCTTTAAGACGCACACAGCGTTGAGCGTGCGCTCGGTGCGGCAGCTGATGTAACAGGAAGGAGCCGGCGGCTCCGTCCTGTCACTCCATCCCGGGCTTCCTGTGCGGCAGCGGCTCTGCGGAGGCTGTCAGCACAGGAGAGAAGAGGATATAACAAGAGCTGCGGGGGAACGAGACAGAGGTGAGTGTTTTTTTGCTGGGGGCATTATTATGTGAGGGGGCATTACTTATATGGGGGCAAAGTAATAATAAGTAATGCCCCCCTAACTTTGCCCCCAATAAGTAATGCCCCCTCACATGCCTCCCATACATAATAATGCCCCTCACATGGCCCCCATATATAGTAATGCCCCCATATAAGTAATGCCCCCTCACATGACCTCCATATATGGGGGCATTACTATGTGAGGGGGCATATGTGTGTGAGGGGGCATATGTGTGTGAGGGGGCATTAGTGTGTGTGAGGGGGCATTAGTGTGTGTGAGGGGGCATTAATGTGTGAGGGGGCATTAATGTGTGAGGGGGCCATGTGAGGGGGCATTATTATATGTGGGGGCTATGTGAGGGGGCATTATTGTATGTGGGGGCATTAATGTGTGAGGGGGGCATTAATATGTGAGGGGGGCATTAATATACGAGGGGGCCCCTCACATGGCCCCCATATGGCCCCCATATATAGTAATGCCCCCATATATAGTAATGCCCCCATATAAGTAATGCCCCCTCACATGACCTCCATATATGGGGGCATTACTATGTGAGGGGGCATATGTGTGTGAGGGGGCATATGTGTGTGAGGGGGCATATGTGTGTGAGGGGGCATTAGTGTGTGTGAGGGGGCATTAGTGTGTGAGGGGGCATTAATGTGTGAGGGGGCATTAATATGTGAGGGGGCCATGTGAG
This sequence comes from Hyla sarda, assembly GCF_029499605.1. Lineage (NCBI taxonomy): Eukaryota > Metazoa > Chordata > Amphibia > Anura > Hylidae > Hyla > Hyla sarda. Next base: position 22,855,339 of record NC_079194.1, read on the forward strand.
GGGGCATTATTATATGTGGGGGCCATGTGAGGGGGCATTATTGTATGTGGGGACATTAATGTGTGAGGGGGGCATTAATATGTGAGGGGGGCATTAATATACGAGGGGGCCATGTGAGGGGGCATTAATATGTGTGGGGGCCATGTGAGGGGGCATTAATATGTGAGGGGGGCATTAATATGTGAGGGGGCATTATTATATGTGGGGGACATGTGAGGGGGCATTATTATGTGGAGGACATGTGAGGGGGCATTACTATATGTGGAGGACATGTGAGGGGGCATTATTATATGTGGGGGACATTTGAGGGGGCATTACTATATGTGGAGGACATGTGAGGGGGGCATTATTATATGTGGGGGATATGTGAGGGGGGCATTATTATATGTGGGGGACATGTGAGGGGGCATTATTATATGTGGGGGACATGTGAGGGGGCATTATTATATGTGGGGGCCATGTGAGGGGCATTACTATATGAGGGGGCATTACTATATATGAGGGTCATGTGAGGGGGCATTACTATATATGGGGGCAATGTGAGGGGGCATTATAATCTATGGGGGTAATGTAAGGAGGCATTATTATATATGGGGCAATGTGAGGGGGCATTATATTATATAGGGGCAATGAGAGGGGGCATTATAATGTATGAGAACAATGTTGGGGCCTAATACTATATAGGGCACAGAAGGGACTACTATGTGGGGCAGTGTAATACATATAGGGGGTTTGTATAGAGTTGATGATTTTACTGTAGAGAGAATCCTAAAATGTTTGTCCGGCAGATTCGGTGGAGACGAGATGTGATCGGGAGAAATCTTCATGATGATCCAGGACAGATGGAGAAGAAAGAGAAAAGTGAACGACTCCGATCAGAGAAGACGCCCCTGTGAGTATGTAACTATAATGACATATGGTCTGCAGCCCCTGTGTACAGCTCAAATCTATTCCTGTGTAGGGTTATTGATCTTTTGTATACTGTACTGGTTTTTATTCAATAACAATATAGCAGTGTTAGTCAGTGGTCTTGATGTGGCGGAATTATATGTCCCTTGTATTGTAGTGTTATTAGTGATACTGGTCTGTGTATAGGCCGCATCACATTTTCTATGTTCACGAGGCAGTGAGGGTCTGTATACAACCCGTCACGTTGCCATGATTACTGAGTGTTTTTGACATAACCCCTCCTCCGCCATTGTTTTTAATTCTCTTGTAGATACGTATTTAATCATGATTATATTTTCATTATGATCGGTTTGGTGATATGTAAATGTAATAACACTAAACACATTGTATTTGATTGCACGCATATATCCATACAATGGTCCCTCAAGTTACAATATTAATAGGTTTCGGGACGACCATTGTATGTTGAAATCATTGTATGTTGAGACCAGAACTCTATGGAAACCTGGTAATTGGTTCTGAAGCCCCAAAATGTCATCTGAAAATAGGAAAAAGTGAGGATTAAATAAAAATAAGTAGATAACTAATAGAGATAAAGCAAAGTCCTTACATATAAATAAGAAAGATCTGCTGGGAGCTGTAATCACTGTCTATGTCAGTGTTTTCCAACCAGGGTGCCTCCAGCTGTTGCAAAACTACAACTCCCAGCATGCCTGGTCAGCCAAAGGCTGTACGGGCATGCTGGGAGTTGTAGTTTTGCAACAGCTGGAGGCACCCTCGTTGGGAAACACTGGTCTATGTAGAGGACACGAGCTTCTTCAGGGTCCTGTACAGAACACAGTGTCCTAAAAAAGTAACATGGAGTCTCCCTCACCTGGTGTCCAAAGGAGCAGCTAACCCTGGGACAGGTAAAGAGTACAGAACATGTAATACCTCCCTGTACTGTAGGGGGCGCTGCCTGCCAGTCAGTGCATACACTTCAGTAATACAGGTGTTTTACCAGTAAATGCCCATTCTGATTGGTCGGTTCTTCCGGTCATTGACACGTTTCACAGATCTGGACTGTCTGTACATTGTATGCTGCGTCTGGTTTCAACTTACAATGGTCCAGAAAAGACCATTGTATGTTGAAACTATTGTATGTTGAGGCCATTGTAAGCTGAGGGATCACTGTATGTGTATTTTATTTTTTTACACTGGATCATTGTTTTTTTTTTTTTTTTTTTTTTTTTTTTTTTTTTTAACCTTTTCACTTTGATTTGCTATAATTACCCTGTAATTGATTTTGTGTGTGTTCACACATAAATACCAGGACTCTGGTCACTTTTATATGCTTGATAAAGACTGTACAGACAGTCGAAACGTTGCTTGCCACATATGAGGAAATAAACGACACTGCTTTTCACCTTATATTGGAGGCTGTGGGACGCTTTCTATTTGTGTCGATTACTGCCGCCAGCGACCAGGGCTGTGATTGGGCCCGCTTGCACCCACATCACCTTGACGCTGTTCGGATGTGCTGCTCTACCTTGCTTCTACTTAGCTATCTGGCTATCTACCTAGTTAGCTAACAATCCAACTGGCAAGCTACTTACCTGGCTACCTACATATGTCATATGTTTGTCGTACGTGTCGCACATAATGTAAGTAAATGGAGTTGCACTGCAACCCACAAATGGCCGCAACCCAGCTGTTGGGTCACGGACACTTGTAGGCCCATCAAAATCCTCAGCACCAGGCCCATGATGCTCTTAATCCGTCCCTGGGTAAGATACACAGCTTTTTAATGGCGGGAGAGTTGCTAGAAGTAGCTAGGGAACATAGCCTGAGGTAGTTGAGAACAGTTTATCTGGTGACAGGTACTTTTTAATGGCCGTTGAAATAGCGGCTGATCCTCCCCGACCCCCCCCCCCCAACAGTTAATTTTACGTTGATAACAATGAAAAGCATTAATAAATGAAAACATGCGGATTTTGAGTAAAAATAAATAAATAAGACCCATTTTACTGTATGTGAACTTGGCCTGAAAATACAGAACACCCCCCCCCCCCACACACACACACACACCACACTTTTGTTGGTGCATTTTTGTTTCGCATTCTGTATCTTCGAATCACATGACTTGTGTTAGGAACAAGCTGCCACAGAAAAAAAAGCACCGTAAGACACATGCACTAAAATACACGCACATAAAGCCTCCCCCAAAATTTGCATCCAAAAATATGCTTGTTTACACAGGCTGAGCGTGTTTCCCCCTGCGATTTTGAATTGGGGAGGGGGGGGGGGGGGCTCTCCGTGGCAGATTTTCTACTGACGTATTGAAGTCAATGGTAGCAAAATCCACTGCAGATATTCTGCAGTAAATCTGCTGCTGAAAATCCACGCAAAACCCGGTTTCAGCAGGTGCCGCTGAATACTTTGTACCATCTCTAGACAGAGGAATTCTGTCACGGGAATCTCGCAGTCTGAACAGAGCAGCAGAATGTGCACAGAGTGGATGAGCCCTAAGGGATCATTCACACTACAGAATCTCTGCCCTCCGGGCACCAGCGCTAGCACAGGTCAGAACTGCGTTGTCTCAATAGAAGGCAATGCATTTCTGAACGGATTTCGCAGAAAGAATGTTTACGTTCATTCATTCGGCAGAGTCTGGAGTCCAGAATGTCTGTGGCGGAACATCTGCTATAGAAATTCCATAGTGAGAATGGTGCAGTTGAAGAATAATAGGAGGCTGCTGCACCGTATTTCCTTTGCGGAACCACTGGTCAGTTTCCCGTATGGAAAAAATTCTGCAGTGTGTAGAGGAGATTTAAATAGGTGCTGGCACTAAAAAAAAAAATATATATATATATATATATATATTTTTTTTTTGTGTTCAGACCCCGACCGATCACTTTGATGAGCCAGAAGTGTGGTGCTAAGGAAACAAACTTACAATGTAAGTCTATGGGTTTGTTGCAGTCAGTGCCATGCTTCTCTCCCCATTCATTCTAATGATCGGTGGGGATCTGAACACTCAGACACCGAAGGATCAAAACTTTTGTCTTGTCTCTAGGACATTGCAGGAGATTTATCAAAACATGTGTAGAGAAAGAATGGTCAGATCCCTTTTATTTTCTAGGAGAAACCATTGAACATTGATGTGTTACCACTGGAGGGCGCTAACGGAATACAAATGGTTATCACCAGGTTTTTGCTGCTGATTGTAAAGAAAAAAAATATGGAAAATAAACGTTTTGTCCTATACAGATGATCTATTAACCAGCCGGTGCCCAGGATTTATGACCAACAACTTTCATTGTTTTTTTTTAAGTCAACAAGACAAGGGAATTCCTATATAGGAATTCCTATATGTATAAATGTATATATGGGGCACAGTATACATTATATTAATAAATGTATATATGGGGCACAGTATATTATTAAATGTATATATGGGGCACAGTATATTAATAAATGTATATATGGGGCACAGTATATTAATAAATGTATATATGGGGCACAGTATATTATTAAATGTATATATGGGGCACAGTATATTAATAAATGTATATATGGGGCACAGTATATTAATAAATGTATATATGGGGCACAGTATATTATTAAATGTATATATGGGGCACAGTATATTAATAAATGTATATATGGGGCACAGTATATTATTAAATGTATATATGGGGCACAGTATATTATTAAATGTATATATGAGGCACAGTATATTATTAAATGTATATATGGGGCACAGTATATTATTAAATGTATATATGGGGCACAGTATATTATTAAATGTATATATGGGGCACAGTATATTAATAAATGTATATATGGGGCACAGTATATTAATAAATGTATATATGGGGCACAGTATATTAATAAATGTATATATGGGGCACATTATATTAATAAATGTATATATGGGGCACAGTATATTTTTAAATGTATATATGGGGCACAGTATATTAATAAATGTATATATGGGGCACAGTATATTATTAAATGTATATATGGGGCACAGTATATTATTAAATGTATATATGGGGCACAGTATATTAATAAATGTATATATGGGGCACAGTATATTATTAAATGTATATATGGGGCACAGTATATTATTAAATGTATATATGGGGCACAGTATATTAATAAATGTATATATGGGGCACAGTATATTAATAAATGTATATATGGGGCACATTATATTAATAAATGTATATATGGGGCACAGTATATTATTAAATGTATATATGGGGCACAGTATATTAATAAATGTATATATGGGGCACAGTATATTATTAAATGTATATATGGGGCACAGTATATTATTAAATGTATATATGGGGCACAGTATATTAATAAATGTATATATGGGGCACAGTATATTAATAAATGTATATATGGGGCACAGTATATTATTAAATGTATATATGGGGCACAGTATATTAATAAATGTATATATGGGGCACAGTATATTATTAAATGTATATATGGGGCACAGTATATTATTAAATGTATATATGAGGCACAGTATATTATTAAATGTATATATGGGGCACAGTATATTATTAAATGTATATATGGGGCACAGTATATTATTAAATGTATATATGGGGCACAGTATATTAATAAATGTATATATGGGGCACAGTATATTAATAAATGTATATATGGGGCACAGTATATTAATAAATGTATATATGGGGCACATTATATTAATAAATGTATATATGGGGCACAGTATATTTTTAAATGTATATATGGGGCACAGTATATTAATAAATGTATATATGGGGCACAGTATATTATTAAATGTATATATGGGGCACAGTATATTATTAAATGTATATATGGGGCACAGTATATTAATAAATGTATATATGGGGCACAGTATATTATTAAATGTATATATGGGGCACAGTATATTATTAAATGTATATATGGGGCACAGTATATTAATAAATGTATATATGGGGCACAGTATATTAATAAATGTATATATGGGGCACATTATATTAATAAATGTATATATGGGGCACAGTATATTATTAAATGTATATATGGGGCACAGTATATTAATAAATGTATATATGGGGCACAGTATATTAATAAATGTATATATGGGGCACAGTATATTATTAAATGTATATATGGGGCACAGTATATTAATAAATGTATACATGGGGCACTGTCACGATTCGGCAGGCTGGAGGTGGATCCTCTGTGCCAGAGAGGGATTGGCGTGGACCGTGTCAGTGGACCGGTTCTAAGTTGCTACTGGTATTCACCAGAGCCCGCCGCAAAGCGGGATGGTCTTGCAGCGGCAGTAGCAACCAGGTCGTATCCACTGGCAACGGCTCAACCTCTCTGACTGCTGAGATAAGCGCGGTACAAGGGAGTAGACAAGAGCAAGGTCAGACGTAGCAGAAGGTCGGGACAGGCGGCAAGGTTCGTAGTCAATGGTGGAATAGCAGGAGGTCTGGAACACAGTATGGATAACACAGTAAAGCTTTCTCAAGGCACAAGGCAACAAGATCCGGCAAGGGAGTGCAGGGGAAGTGAGGTATAAGTAGGGCAAGGAACAGGTGCAAGCTAATCAGGGTGATTGGGCCAGGCACCATCATTGGTGCACTGGCTCTTTAAATCTTAGAGCGCTGGCGCGCGCGCGCCCTAGAGAGCGGAGCCGCGCGCGCCAGAGCATGACAGCCGGGGACCGGGACAGGTAAGTGACCTGGGGTGCGATTCGCAGGCGGGCGCGTCCCGCGATGCGAATCGCATCCCCGCAGGCCATGTCAGTGCAGCGCTCCCGGTCAGCGGGTCTGACCGGGGCGCTGCAGGGAGAGAAACGCCGCGAGCGCTTCGGGGAGGAGCAGGGACCCGGAGCGCTCGGCGTAACAGGCACAGTATATTATTAAATGTATATATGGGGCACAGTATATTAATAAATGTATATATGGGGCACAGTATATTATTAAATGTATATATGGGGCACAGTATATTATTAAATGTATATATGGGGCACAGTATATTAATAAATGTATATATGGGGCACAGTATATTATTAAATGTATATATGGGGCACAGTATATTATTAAATGTATATATGGGGCACAGTATATTAATAAATGTATATATGGGGCACAGTATCTGAAAAAAATAAATACATGTATATATAAGGCACAGTATATTATTAAATATATAGGGCACAGTATATTAATAAATCTATATAGGGCACAATATATTAATAAATCTATATATAGGGCACAGTATATTAATGTATATATAAGGTATAGTATATTAATAAATGTATATATAAGGCACAGTATATTAATAAATGTATATATAAGGTATAGTATATTTATAAATATATATATATATATAGAGCACAGTATATAAATAATTGTATATATGAGGCACAGTATATTAATAAATGTATATATGGGGCACAGTATATTAATAAATGTGTATATAAGCTATAGTATATTAATAAATGTATATATAAGCTATAGTATATTAATAAATGTAAATATAAGGTATAGTATATTAATAAATGTATATATAAGGTATAGTATATTAATAAATGTATATATAAGGTATAGTATATATATATATATATATATATATATATATATATATATAGGGCACAGTATATTAATAAATGTATATATGGGGCACAGTATATTAATAAATGTATATATAAGGTATAGTATATTAATAAATGTATATATAAGGTATAGTATATATATATATATATATATATATATATATATTTATAGGGCACAGTATATTAATAAATGTATATATGGGGCACAGTATATTATTAAATGTATATATGGGGCACAGTATATTAATAAATGTATATATGGGGCACAGTATATTAATAAATGTATATATGGGCACAGTATATTATTAAATGTATATATGGGACACAGTATATTAATATGTTTATACAATTTGAAGAAATGCTTAAAGTGTACAGAGCCAACAAAAAACATTTTTTTAATATATCACTCAGTACCTAATCCTGACCATGTACATCTAATTTTTGTGTCTAGCACCTTTATTTATTTTTTTATTACACTTTTAATTTAGCTCACTTGTCTGAATTCCTCTCAAAGGGAGGGGGCGTGGCCTCACTGTGCAGGTCTCCGTCCCCTCCCTCAGTATACTATCTGCTCACATCTCCCCTAGCATTAGCAAAACTACAACTCCCAGCATGTCCTCACTGACAGTAGCGGGACACAAGCTGACAGTGGGAGGAGCCCTGCACTCACAGCTGTCAATCAAGGAAGTGTGTCCATGACATAGGTGATGACTCATGGACACAGCAGGACTAGTATGTATCCCAGGAGGCAGGGGGGCAGTTGTTTGACTGGAATTTTCAGTTTGAAATACTGAAATTTTTCTAATGAAAGCAATTGGAAAACCTATTGGTTATACATGCTTTACAACATATCAAAAGTTTTTGGATCTGACAGCGCCCATTTAAATAATAATACGTTAACTAAACCCATTTAGAGATTTATTTCACTCAAACATGACTAAAAAGGAAATAGAGCTTTAGTCTAAAGACTATTGACTACAACTTAATTGATATTCTGAGCCTATGAAAACTCGGCACAAATAGTGTGTAATGGCGCACTTACCTGGCGTCGTACTATAGATGAAGGTTCTGAACCTGTCTGATTCCTAACAACTATTTCTTTATATAATTCAGCGCTGAAGATGGCGGCTCCTGTGTTACCGTAGCTGCACTTTAGGTGTTTAGCTTCTTTAGCGCTGGTTTTTAGCCGTCTACCTTTAGTCTTTGTCCCCTTCGTTTTTCCACATGATAATAAACAGTGATCAGCCGCCATGACTTTAGTTGCTTTTTTTTCCAGTAAAGTAAATACAGTATATACTCATTGGGGGAGATTTATCAAAACCTGTGCAGAGGAAGAGTGGTGCAGTTGCCCATAGCGACCAATCAGATTGCTTCTTTCATTTTCCACAGGCCTCTAAAGAGGCCTGTGGAAAATGAAAGAAGCAATCTGATTGGTTGCTATGGGCAACTGCACCACTCTTTCTCTGCACAGGTTTTGATAAATCTCCCCCCATTGTTGTCAGGAAGGATTTGTTGTATTCAGTGACTTCAATGATGATATGGAAGCGATTATAATATTACGGCGAAAGGAGAAGGTTATTGGATAAACTGTTCAATTGGAAGGAGGCTGTTGGGCGCCTCTGGTCTGGATACAAGATGAGATACGGTTGGGATACATAGAAGCTCTAGTACCCTGTTGGGTGTCTAGCCTGGATACAAGATGAGATACAGTTGGCTACATGGAGATTCTAGTAAAGTATTGGGTCCCTGGATACAAGATGAGATACAGCCAGGATACATAGAAACTTTAGTACCCTGTTGGGCGCCTCTAGCCGGGATACAAGATGAGATACAGTTGGGAAACATGGAGGCTCTAGTACCCTATTGGCCACCTATAGTCGGGATACAAGATGAGATACAGTTGGGATACCTGGAGGCACACAGGTGCCCACAAGGAGTATGGGTGTATTTGTCCAGGGCAGCTAAGGGTAGTAGTCCCTCAGGAAAAGTCAATAGTAGTGTCCCAAATGGCTGGGTAGTCTTGATAACCTCGTGAGTCACCCTGTGGGCCCCTGCAACTTTTGTTAACAAAAAAAAAAAGGGGGGGGGGGGGTGTGGGGGGTTGTTTGAACACATTAGGATAGGGGATAGGATGTCTGATCGTGGGGGTCCTGGGCATTTGTTTAGAGTGTTGGGTGCACCACCGGAGGCTTGAGATGTCACAGCCACGCCCCCTCAATGCAAGTCTATGGGAGGGGGCGTGGCCGTGACGTCACAAGTGGGGCATGACTGTGACATAACAAGCCTCCGCAACTCATCGCCATTGATCTGGCACGGAGCGAAGTTTGCTCCGTGCACCGGATGTCTGGGGCGCTGCAGCCGAGATTGCGGGGGTCCCCAGTGATGGGACCCACACGATCAGAGATCTTATCCCCTATCCTTTGGATAGGGGATAAGATGTCTAGGGGCTGAGTACCCCTTTAGGCAGTTGTACTGACTGAAAATCTCTACACACGCTTAATCCCACGTTTTTTGTTTCTAGTGAAGATATCAGCAAAGTCCAGTTAGGTAATTCTCTAGTGTAGGAGGCCAACACAGGTTGGTTCACTGTGGCGCAGACACTTGAAACATTTTACTTAGGGTCAAGTGCGGCTCAAGTGTTCCTTACCGCAGTGACAGCCATGCAGCACTAATGCCAACTGGAAGCCCACAGAGAGTTAAGTGTTTGCAGAAGAGTACTTGCTCAGCTTCCCTTTTCCGACTAGAATATTTTCCTCTTGCAGCAGGAAACTAAAAAAAAACAACAAAAAAACAATAAGTGAATTTCAGTACTTGATTCTTTTGTTCCGCAGTTTGCCTTGTAAATAATCAACAATTTTATCTATTTACTGCATAAACCTTTGTAATGAATATGCGCCATATCCTGGTAACCCCATTGTTTATTCTGTATGCTAACAGATCCTAGGTGCACTGGGGGTGGTAGCCTAACCAGTTTCGTCTCCTCCTATATCCCTGCCTCACCACTGAACCAGAGCTACCCCTCAACATTGATGTGAAGCCAAGGCTGATACAAGATCTTGCGCATGGGCTCTGTATTGGTGGGACTGTCACATGGCTTCACATCACTACAGAGAGCCGACTCTGTGGTTTGGCGAGGCTACAAGAGGAAACGGGAGCAATTCAGCTGACCGCCCCTAGTGCACCAAGGAACTGTTAGCATATAGAATAATTAAAGGGGTATTCCAGGATTTTTGTTTATTTGACTATGCTACAGGGGCTGTAAAGTCAGTGTAGTTCATAATATAGTGGCTGTACCTGTGTGTGACAGTTTTCTCACAATTCTTATGGGATTTTCACTCCAATATTTATTTTTACCAGCATACAAAATGACTGTTGTCTCAGATTTTCCCAGGTTGCAATGTGGCCGAGACCTGACATCACTAGTCAGCTGATGACAGGGAGCCTGTCTGCTTCAATGGGTGGAGGAATCGCTTGGTGGGAGAGAGATCAATCTGCAACTAATGCAACAGCTGTAGGCACCCTGATTGAAAACCACAGGTCTTTTGAATGGCTGCAGCTCATTTATGTTTCAATGGGTGGGGTGTCTGATGTGTGGGAGGGAGGAAAATAGAATGATGGGATTTGTAGGAAAAAAGAAAACTAAAAAATGAAATACCATTTCACACAAAGCTAGCCACAGTGTTATGGTAATCTCCCAACATAGCCATTTATCCCCAAGACAAGCGCAGATCCTTCCTAAGCATGTCCATTACTGTCTGCCAGGTACGTACTAAAATCACCTTATGGTGGAGAACCCCTTTAATGGTTTTGCTCTATTTTTTAGCAGTGGCGGTGCAGTATACAGGATTTGCATTCACTCCGGGCAGTGGAAGAGAGGGGTGGTAAATATAAAAAGCAAGTACACTAGTGATGGTGTGGTTGTATGCAAGAGTGTGAAGTATACAAGTGAGTTTAAGTATAAAAGTGAGAGGGACTCTAAATTAAGGGAGTTTAAATTGAAATGTTTGAATATATATATATATATATATATTTTTTTTTTTTTTTTTACTGTTAATTTTTGCAATCCCCAAATCTAGTATGGCCTCCATGTTGGAAAATGCAGTTCAGTGTACATCTTGCAAAATGTATGCAATCCCTGAACAGCAGTTTGAGGGTGCATATTGTTGTGCGAGATGTCTGCGAGTTGTTCATTTGGAAGCCCAGATCCTGGATCTGGAGGAGCAACTGGCAACACTGAGACGCATTGACAACATGGAGAGGAGTCTCCTACTCACTGAGCAAGTACTCTCTGGGGTAGAGGTGGGGGAGGATAGTGGGACAGAGGTGCAGGACAGTCAGGCAGTTAGCTGGGTTACAGTTAGAAAATGGGGTAGAGGGAAAGTGTCAGGGAGGCTAGTCCTGAACTGGCACACCCCAACAAGTTTTCCCAGTTGACAGATGAGGGGGAGGCCATTTCAGAGATAGCAGAACTGCAGCAGGATACCGCCTCTGACCGCCAGGGGGGTGTCTGCTCCAGTAAGGAGGGAGGGAGGAGTGCAGGGCAGGCCAGACCGGTACGATCTGTCACAAAGACCAGGATTGCCGAACAGTGTGTTGTCTTCCTGACGCTCGAGTTCGGCACATCGCGAATCGGGGTGACAGGTCGCAGGGTGGGGCTGGAGAGGACCCAGCAGTCATGGTACATATTGGCACCAATGACAAGGTAATAGGTAGGTGGAGTGTCCTTAAAAATGATTTCAGGAACTTAGGCCGCAAGCTTAACCTCTTCAGGACGCAGGGCATTAATACGCCCTGCATCCTGAGTCCTTAAGGACGTAGGGCGTATGGGTATGCCTGTGGGAATTCCGGTCCCCGCCGCTAGCCGGTCGGGGACCGGAATGACTGCTGAGACCCCCCCATGTCGGCGATCGCTGGAAATTGCTGGTCAATTCAGACCGGCAAATTTTCGGCGGATCCGGGTCATACCGGTGTCCGGTGACCCGGAAAATCAGGGGGATTGGGGGCGTCCTAGACACCCCTGGTCCCCCTGAAGGGATAGGAGTTAGGTAGCAGGGGTGCCACCCCTCCTATCCCTGCTATTGGTCATCAAGTAGCGACGACCAATAGATCAGGGGTGGGGTTAAAGTTCGGTTCCCCCGTTCTGCCCACTGACGGTAATCTGCGCAGAATGGGGGAACTGTAGCATGACTGGCGGCCATGGCGGTGGAGGTCCCTTACCTGATCGGCTGCGGCGGGCGGTGATGACGTGCGGCTCCCTGGTAAAGACTACGGAAACCGGTGAGTAGTTGCCTAGCAAAATCTCTTGGGGCTAAAATTTGGAGACCACTATACAGTGGTTTCTAAACTCTAGCCCTCCAGACGTTGCAAAACTAGAACTCACAGCATGCCCAGACAGCCGTTTGAGCATGCTGGGATTTGTAGATTTGCAAGATTTAGAGGGCACAGTCTGGAGATCACTGTGCAGTGGTCTCTAAACTGTAGCCCTCCAGATGTTGCAAAACTGCAAATCCCAGCATGCCCAAACAGCAAACGGCTGCCTCGACATGCTACGAGTTGTAGTTGCGTACCTCAAGCTGTTGCATAACTACATTTCCCAGCATGCCCTTCGGCGATCAGTGCATACTGAGAGTTGTAGTTTTGCAACAGCTGGAGGCACACTGGAACTGAGTCAGGTAACAGAACCTAACTGAAGGTTTTCCAAACCGTGTGCCTCCAGCTGTTGCAGAAGTACAACTCCCAGCATGCACGGTCTGTCAGTACATGCTGGGAGTTGTAGTTTTGCAACAGCTGGAGGTTTGCCCCCTCCATGTGAATGTACAGGGTTCATTCACATGAGCAGGTTTACAGTAAGTTTTCTGCTTCAAGTTTGAGCTGCGGCAAATTTTCTGCCGCGGCGCAAACTCCTAGTAGGAAACTCACTGTAAACCCCCGCCAGTGTGAATGTACCCTAAAAACACTACACCAACACATAATAAAGAGTAAAACACTACATAAACACCCCTTACATTGCCCCCCCCCCAATAAAAAAACAAAAACATATAGTACGGCAGTGTTCCCAAAATGGAGCCTCCAGCTGTTGCAAAACAACAACTCCCAGCATTTCTGGACAGCCACGGACTATCCAGGCATGCTGGCAGTTTAGCAACAGCTGGAGGCACCCTGTTTGGGAATCACTGGCATAGAATACCCCTATGTCCACCCCTATGCAATCTATTTTAGTCCTCAAATGCGCATGGTTTTCTCTCACTTCGGAGCCCTGTCGTATTTCAAGGAAACAGTTTAGGGCCCCATATGGGGTATTTCCGTACTCGGGAGAAATTGCACTACAAATTTTGGGGGGCTTTTTCTCCTTTTACCCCTTATGAAAAGGAAAAGTTGGGGGCTACATCAGCCGGTCAGTGTAAAAAAAAATTTTTGTTTTACACTAACATGCTGGTGTTGCCCCATACTATTTATTTTCACAAGAGGTAAAAAGAAAAAATTTCTCCTGAGTACAGAAATACCCCATATGTGGGCGTAAAATGCTCTGCGGACACACAACAAGGCTCAGGAGTGCACTAAGTACATTTGAGGCCTAAATTTGCACAGGGGTGGCTGATTTTACAGCGGTTCTAACATAAACGCAAAAAAATAAATACCCACATGTGACCCCATTTTGGAAACTACACTTCTCTCCAAACATAACAAGGGGTATAGTGAGCCTAAACACCCCACAGTTGTTTGACAAATTTTCATTAAAGTTAGATGGGAAAATGAATAAACAAAGTCTCCAAAAATGCTGGTGTTACCCTAAATTTTTCATTTTCACAAGGGGAAATAGGAAAAAAGCCCCCAAAATTTGTAACCCCATTTCTTCTGAGTAAGAACATACCCCATATGTGGATGTAAAGTGCTCTGCGGGCGAACTACAATGCTCGGAAGAGAAGGAGCGCCATTGGGCTTTTGAAGAGAAAATGTGCCAGAACAATAGACCCCCCACATGTGACCCCATTTTGGAAACTACACCCCTCTCAGAATATAATAAGTGGTGCACTGAGCATCTATGCCCCACAGGTGTCTGACAGATTTTTGGAACAGTGGTCCGTGAAAATGAAAAAAACTATTTTTCATTTGCACAGCCCACTGTTCCAAAGATCTGTCAAACGCCAGAGGGGTGTAAATGCTCACTGCACCCCTTATTACATTCTGTGAGGGGTGTAGTTTCCAAAATGGGGTCACATGTGGGGGGGTCCACTGTTCTGGCACCACGGGGGGCGCACCAAGGCCCCCGACTTCTATACCAACCAAATTCTCTCTCCATAAGCACAATGGCACTCCTTCTCTTCTGAGCATTGTAGTGCGCCAACAGAGCACTTGACGTCCACACATGGGGTATTTCCATACTCAGGAGAAAATGCCCCCAAAATTTGTAACCCCATTTCTTCTATTAGCCCTTGTAGAAATGTAAAATTTGTGGGGAAAAAACTGCATTTTAGTGGAAAAAAAATAAAAATTTATTTACACATCTAACTTTAACTAAAAGTGATCATACACCTGTGGGGTGTTAAGGCTCACTGTACCCCTTGTTACTTTCCTTGAGGGGTGTAGTTTCCAAAATAGTATACCATGTTTTTTTTTTGTTTTTTTTTGCTGTACTGGCACCATAGGGGTTTCCGAAATGTGACATGCCCCCAAAAACCATTTCAGCAAAATTTGCTTTCCAAAAGCCAAATGTGACTCCTCTTCTGAGCATTGTAGTTCGCCCGCTGTGCACATGACGTCCACAAATGGGGTATTTCCTTACTCAGAAGAGATGGGGTTACAAATTTTGGGGGTATTTTCTCCTATTACTCCACCAGAGAGGCAGCGGGAGATCAGGGAGGTAAACAAGTGGCTCAGAAGCTGGTGTAGGAAGGAGGGGTTTGGGTTCATGGAGAACTGGTCCGACTTCGCTGTCGGATACCGGCTCCACCGTAGGGACAGCCCGGCTGCACCTCAATGGGGAGGGTGCAGCTGTGCTTGGGGAGAAGATGGCTAGAAGGGTGGAGGAGTGTTTAAACTAGGGACTGGTGGGGAGGGAACCTACAACATAGAGGGGAAAGATAGTGTATATAGAGAGGGGGGACTTATTAATGTACCTGGGGGTGGAGCGGAGGGAGGGGTTAGAATAGTTAATAAGGATAGGCTTCATGGGAAGAAAAAACATACACCATTGAATTGCATTTTAACTAATGCCAGAAGTCTGACCAATAAAACTGACGAACTGGAGTTGATAATGTCTGAGGAGTGTCACGATTCGGCTTGCGGGTTGTGGATCCACTGTGTCAGCGAGGGATAGGCGTGGACCGTGCTAGTGGACCGGTTCTAAGAGGCTACTGGTTTTCACCAGAGCCCGCCGCAAAGCGGGATGGTCTTGCTGCGGCAGTAGCAACCAGGTCGTATCCACTAGCAACGGCTCAACCTCGCTGACTGCTGAGAAGGCGTGGGACAGAAGGACTAGGCAGAGGCAAGGTCAGACGTAGCAGAAGGTCGGGGGCAGGCGGCGAGGTTCGTAGTCAGGATGGATAGCAGAAGTTCAGGTACACAGGCTTTGGACACACTAAACGCTTTCACTGGCACAAGGCAACAAGATCCGGCAAGGGAGTGCAAGGGAGGAGATCAGATATAGCCAGGGAGCAGATGGAAGCCAATTAAGCTAATTGGGCCAGGCACCAATCATTGGTGCACTGGCCCTTTAAGTCTCAGAGAGCTGGCGCGCGCGCGCCCTAGAGAGCGGAGCCGCGCGCGCCAGCACAAGACATGACAGTGCAGCGCTCCCGGTCAGCGGGACTGACCGGGGCGCTGCAGGGAGAAAGACGCCGTGAGCGCTCCGGGGAGGAGCGGGGACCCGGAGCGCTAGGCGTAACAGTACCCCCCCCCTTAGGTCTCCCCTTTTTTTTGTCCGGTAACTGCCTCCCCTGGGATGAGGACACCGGGAAAGAATGGAGGGTTTCCTCAACGGCAGGCAGTACAGCAGGAGTTGGAATGGGGAGGGAGGGCAGAGGGTGAAGCTTGGCACGGGGCAGGGTGACACAAGGACGGGAGCCATAAGGAGGCACAGAGGCTTGCCTGACGGGACTGGGAGGGGGGGAGAGGCACTTCCTAAGGCAGGCAGAGTCCCAGTTCTTGATCTCCCCGGTGGTCCAATCAAGGGTGGGAGAATGAAGCCGGAGCCACGGCAGACCGAGGAGGACCTCAGAGGTACAGTTGGGGAGAACGAAGAGCTCAATCCTTTCGTGGTGAGGTCCAATACACATCAGGAGGGGTTCTGTGCGGTAACGCACGGTGCAATCCAGTCTGACTCCATTGACCGCGGAAATGTAGAGCGGCTTGACGAGACGGGTCACCGGGATGCGGAATTTATTAACAAACGACTCCAAAATAAAATTTCCGGAGGCACCAGAGTCAAAGCAGGCCACGGCTGAGAGGGAGGAGTTGGCTGAAGGAGAAATCCGCACGGGCACCGTGAGACGTGGAGAAGCAGACTTTGAACCAAGAGACGCCACACCCACGTGAGCTGGGTGCGTGCGTGCGTTTCCCAGACGTGGAGGACGGATAGGGCAATCCACCAAGAAATGCTCGGTACTGGCACAGTAAAGACAGAGATTTTCTTCCCTACGGCGATTCCTCTCTTCCTGGGTCAGGCGAGACCGATCCACTTGCATGGCCTCCTCGGCGGGAGGCCCAGGCCAGTGGCGTTGCGACCCGGGTGCGGGGGGTGCGGCCCGCACCGGGTGACACCAACCTAATGGGGTGACACCAAGACGCTCCGTAGCCGCACCCCCCCAGCTACACAGACACTACCTCCCCCATCGGTGCCCGACCGGCCTCCCATCCGTCAGCACAACCCCCCCCCCCCCCCCCCCCGCGCTGTGTGTGCCCTTCCATCAGCAACCCCCCTCTTTCTCCTGCACTGTGCGCCCGTCCATCATCACACCCCCCTCACCTTCACCAGTACTGTGCCCGGCCTCCGCTCCCACGTCTGCGCCGGCCTGACGTCACACCGTATGGCCGCGCAGGAGGACGTCAGTTACGTCACTCGCACGGCGCCCGGTGAGAAGGAGCGCTGCGCTGGATGGGTGAGTGTGGGTGTCTGTCTCTATCTATGTTTGTGTGTGTGAGACTCTGTGTGTGTGTGTGTGTGTGTGTGTGTGTGACTGTGTGACTGTGAGTGTGTGTCTCTCTGACTGTGTGTGTGTATTTGTGTGTGAGTCTCTCTGTGTTGTATGTGTTTTTTTGTGTGTGTGTGTGTGTGTGTGTGTGTGTGTGTGTGTGTGTGGGGGGGGGGGGGGGGGGGGGGGGAGGGTGGTATAACCAGCAATCTATTGTGGGGAACCTGCGGCCTAATGTGGGGAAACTACTACCAAGTGTGGGGAGTGTATGCTACCTTATGTGGGGAGTCTGTGCTACCTAATGTGGGGAATCTGTGCTACCTAATGTGGGGAATCTGTGCTACCCAATGTGGGGAAATTGCTACCTAATGTAGGGTAACTGGTACCTACCTAATGTGGGGGAACTGGTACCAAATGTGGGGAATCTATGCTGCCTAATGTGGGGAATAGATGCTACCTAATGTGGGGAAACTGCGACCTACCTAATGTGGGGGAACTGCTGCCTACCTAATGCTCCCCCCCCCTGGCAGTAGCACCCTCATCATCCACCAGCAACACCCCCCCCCCCCAGCAGCACCTCCATCAGCAGATCCTGATGGTGGATGATGGCGGTGCTCCTGCCAGGAGGATGATCCTGCCGATGGATGATGGGGATGATACTGCCAGGGGGGATGGCTAGTAGCACCCTCATCATCCTCCAGCAACACCCCCTGAGTAGTAGCACCCCCATCATCCACTAGCAACACCACCAATACCCCCCTCCCGTGGTAATAGCATCAGCTAACGGATGTTGAGGGGTGTTACTGCGGTTGTGGTATTATATTCAGAGGGTGCAGTTTGTGGTAGTATTATTAGAGATGAGCGAACTTGCAGTAAATTCGATTCGTCACAAACTTCTCGGCTCGGCAGTTGATGACTTATCCTGCGTAAATTAGTTCAGCCTTCAGGTGCTCCGGTGGGCTCGGAAAGGTGGATACATTCCTAGGAAAGAGTCTCCTAGGACTGTATCCACCTTTTCCAGCCCACGGGAGCACCTGAAAGCTGAACTAATTTATGCAGGAAAAGTTATCAACTGCCGAGCAGAGAAGTTTGTGACGAGTTGAATTTACTGTAGTTTGCTCATCTCTAATTATTATATTCAGAGGGTACAGGATGTGGCGGTATTATATTCAGGGGTACAATATGTGGCAAATTTATATTCAGGGGTACAGTATGTGACAGATTTATATTCAGGGGTACAGTATGTGGCAGATTTATATTCAGGGGTACAGTATGTGGCAGATTTATATTCAGAGGGTACAGTATGTGGCAGATTTATATTCAGAGGGTACAGTATGTGGCAGATTTATATTCAGAGGGCACAGTATGTGGCAGATTTATATTCAGAGGGTACAGTATGTGGTAGTATTATATTCAGTGGGTACAGTGTGTGGCGGTATTATATTCAGGGGTACAGTATGTGGCAGATTTATATTCAGAGGGTACAGTATGTGTTGGTATTCAGAATGTACAGTGTGTGGTAGTATTATATTCAGAGGGTACAGTGTATGGAAGGTTTATAATCAAAGAGTATAGTAGTATTATATTTAGAAGATACAGTGTCTCTCAGGTTTATAATAATAATTGTTTTCATATAGAGGATGAGAATGCGCTGACATAGTGAGGAGACGTGTGGGCATCACATTCTGCAGAGAGAAGTTTTAGCTGGAACAAGTCCTGGCGGTATGTACCATCCGAATTAGATAAGGAAAGACTATAGAGAAGACGTCACCTGTAGTCACTGATATCATTGTACATTCTCCTCACTATAGAGAAGACGTCACCTGTAGTCATTGATATCATTGTGTATTCGCCTCACTATAGAGAAGACGTCACCTGTAATCACTGATATTGTGTATTCTCCTCACTATAGAGAAGACGTCACCTGTAGTCACTGATATCATTGTACATTCTCTTCACTATAAAGAAGACGTCACCTGTAATCACTGATATCATTGTGTATTCTCCACACTATAGAGAAGACGTCACCTGTAGTCACTGATATCATTGTGTATTCTCCTCACTATAGAGAAGATGTCACCTGTAGTCACTGATATCATTGTGTATTCTCCTCACTATAGAGAAGATGTCACCTGTAGTCACTGATATCATTGTGTATTCTCCTCACTATAGAGAAGACGTCACCTGTAGTCACTGATATCATTGTGTATTCTCCTCACTATAGAGAAGACGTCACCTGTAGTCAGATATTGTGTATTCTCCTCACTATAGAGAAGATGTCACCTGTAGTCACTGATATCATTGTGTATTCTCCTCTCTACATCAGAGCTGTAGTCACTTGTCAGTTCTACAGTTAGGTCAGTGAAACTACAACTCCCAGCATAACCTCACCACTGCTCAAAGGGGTACTCTACTGGAAAACATTTTTTTTTTAATCAGCTGGTGCTACAAAGTTAAACAGATTTGTAAATTACTTCTATTTAAAAATCTTAATCCTTCCAGTACTTATTAGCTGCTGTATAAGCGATTCACAGGAAGTTATTTTCCTTTTTAATTTATTTTCTGTCTGACCACAGTGCTCTGTGCTGACACCTCTGTCCATGTCAAGAACTGTCCATAGTAGGAGCAAATCCCCATATCAAACCTATCCTGCTCTGGACAGTTCCTGACATGGACAGAGGTGTCAGCAAATAGCACTGTGGTCAGACTGGAAAGAACTACACAACTTCCTGTGGAGCATACACCAGCTTATAAGTACTGTAAGTATTAAGATTTTAAATAGAAGTAATTTAAAAATCTGTTTAACTTTCTGGCACCAGTTGATATAAAAGTAAATGTTTTCCAGTGGAGTACCCCTTTAAGTAATTCTGGGAGCTGTATATTTCAATGGTGAAAACTTCTTTAACACTTTCCCATTCTGTGGCAACTGGTATATCTGATTATTATACTGGAATTTCTCACAATGCGCTACACCAGTGGTGTCTGTCACAACAGGCTAAAAACTTACTGAGGGGGGGGGAGGTATGGGGGTGACACCATTTTCTACCGCACCGGGTGACACCAACCCTAGCAACGCCACTGGCCCAGGCGTAGACTGCAAAGGATGCTGTGGGAGAGGTGCCCAGAGATCTAAATCTTTTTCCTGGCGGGGCTCTTGGTGTCGCTCAGAAAAACGCATGTCAATGCGGGTAGCCAAATGGATGAGTTCTTGGAGGTTGGCAGGAATCTCTCGTGCGGCCAGCACATCCTTGATGCGACTGGATAGGCCTTTTTTAAAGGTCGCGCAGAGAGCCTCGTTATTCCATGATAACTCGGAAGCAAGAGTACGAAATTTGATGGCGTACTCGCCCACTGAAGAATTACCCTGGACCAGGTTCAACAGGGCAGTCTCGGCAGAAGAAGCTCGGGCTGGCTCCTCGAAGACACTCCGGACTTCAGCGAAGAAGGCCTGGACTGTGGCTGTGGCAGGATCATTGCGGTCCCAGAGCGGTGTGGCCCAAGACAAGGCCTTTCCTGAAAGAAGGCTTACTACAAACGCCACCTTAGACCGTTCTGTAGGAAACAAGTCCGACAACATCTCCATATGCAGGGAACACTGAGACAAAAATCCACGGCAGAGTTTAGAGTCCCCATCAAATTTGTCCGGCAGGGACAAGCGGAGGCTAGGAGCGGCCACTCGCTGCGGAGGAGGTGCAGGAGCTGGCGGAGGAGATGGTTGCTGCTGTAGCAGAGGCAGAAGTTGCTGTAACGTGGCGGTCAACTGCGACAGCTGCTGTCCTTGTTGGGCAATTTGCTGCGATTGCTGAGCGACCACCGTGGTAAGGTCAGCGAGACTTGGCAGCGGCACCTCAGCGGGATCCATGGCCGGATCTACTGTCACGATTCGGCTTGCGGGTTGTGGATCCGCTGTGTCAGCGAGGGATAGGCGTGGACCGTGCTAGTGGACCGGTTCTAAGAGGCTACTGGTTTTCACCAGAGCCCGCCGCAAAGCGGGATGGTCTTGCTGCGGCAGTAGCAACCAGGTCGTATCCACTAGCAACGGCTCAACCTCGCTGACTGCTGAGAAGGCGTGGGACAGAAGGACTAGGCAGAGGCAAGGTCAGACGTAGCAGAAGGTCGGGGGCAGGCGGCAAGGTTCGTAGTCAGGATGGATAGCAGAAGTTCAGGTACACAGGCTTTGGACACACTAAACGCTTTCACTGGCACAAGGCAACAAGATCCGGCAAGGGAGTGCAAGGGAGGAGATCAGATATAGCCAGGAAGCAGATGGAAGCCAATTAAGCTAATTGGGCCAGGCACCAATCATTGGTGCACTGGCCCTTTAAGTCTCAGAGAGCTGGCGCGCGCCCTAGAGAGCGGAGCCGCGCGCGCCAGCACAAGACAGCAGGGGACCGGGACGGGTAAGTGACCTGGGATGCGATTCGCGAGCGGGCGCGTCCCGCTGTGCGAATCGCATCCCCGACGGCCATGACAGTGCAGCGCTCCCGGTCAGCGGGACTGACCGGGGCGCTGCAGGGAGAAAGACGCCGTGAGCGCTCCGGGGAGGAGCGGGGACCCGGAGCGCTAGGCGTAACAAGGAGGATTATGACCTAGTGGGTATAACAGAGACTTGGTTGGACGATAGCTGTGACTGGGCGGTCAACATACAGGGTTATAGTCTATTCAGGAAGGATCGGACAAAACAGAAAGGGGGAGGAGTTTGTCTTTATGTAAAGTCCAGTCTGAAGGCCGCACTGCAGGAGGATATATGGGAGGGAAACGATAATGTGGAGTCATTATGGGTAGAAATATATGGAGATGAAAATAAAAAAATTCTCATAGGGGTTTGTTATAAGCCACCAAACATAATGGAAGAGGCAGAAGATCAATTACTGAGGCAAATAAACAAGGCAGCAAATCAGAATGAGGTGATAATAATGGGCGACTTTAAAGGAGAACTCCAGAATATAAAAATTGTCCCCCATACTGCCGGCAGTAAAAAAAATAAAGATGTACACACCTTCCTCCGCTCCCCCGGGGCCTCCGGTAACTGGCTCCGGTCTCCGCCGCGATCCTCTTCCTGGTTGCCGGTGGTCAGCGAGTCATACTGCGCTCAACCAATCACCGGACGCAGTGAAGTCCCGACTCGGCCGGCGATAGGCTGAGCGGCAGTGTGATGTTTTGGCCCCGGCAGAGGGTGCCGCTGTAGTGAAGAATTTTGTGTCTTGAAGTGTTCTCACACTGCCGCTCAGCCTATCGCCGGCCGAGTCGGGACTTCACTGCGTCCGATGATTGGTTGAGCACAGTATGACTCGCCGGCAACCAGGAAGAGGATCGCGGCAGAGACTGAAGACGGTTACCGGAGGCCCTGGGGGAGCGAAGAAATGTATGGACATCTTATTTTCTTTCTGCTGGCAGGATGGAGGACAATTTTTATATTCTGGAGTTCTCCTTTAACTATCCTGATATAAACTGGGAGACTGAGACCTGTGAATCTCATAAAGGAAACAGGTTTCTGACTATAGCTAAAGACAATTATCTGTCCCAAATGGTGCAGGGCCTGACCAGAGGGGGCGCCCTACTAGACTTAATATTAACCAACAGACCTGACAGAGTAATTAATGTGCAAGTAGAAGGATACCTAGGAAATAGTGACCATAATATAATACATTATAGCTTGTTCTTCATTAACCCCTTAAGGACCACGGGTTTTACCGTTTTTTCACTTTCGTTTTTTCCTCCTCACCTTTTAAAAATCATAACCCTTTCAATTTTGCACCTAAAAATCCATATTATGGCTTATTTTTTGCGCCACCAATTCTACTTTGCAGTGACATCAGTCATTTTACCCAAAAATCTATGGCGAAACGGAAAAAAAAATCATTGTGCTACGAAATTGAAGAAAAAATGCAATTTTGTAACTTTTAGGGGCTTCCGTTTCTACGCAGTAAATTTTTCGGTAAAAATTACACCTTATTATTATTCTGTAGGTCCATACGGTTAAAATGATACCCTACTTATATAGGTTTGATTTTGTCATACTTCTGTAAAAAAAAATCATAACTACATGCAGAAAAATGTATTCGTTTAAAATTGGCATCTTCTGACTCATATAACTTTTTTTTTTCCACATATGGGGTGGTATGAGGGCTCATTTTTTGTGCCGTGATCTGAAGTTTTTAGCGGTACCATTTTTGTATTGATCGGACTTTTTGATCGCTTTTATTCATTTTTTCATGATATAAAAAGCGACCAAAAAGAAGTTATTTTGGACTTTGGAATTTTTTTGCGCTGCACGCCATTGACCGTGCGGTTTAATTAATGATATATTTTTATAGTTCGGACATTTACGCACGCGGCGATATCACATATGTTTATATTAATTTTTATTTACATGGTGTTTTTTTTAATGGGAAAAGTGGAGTGATTTGAACTTTTATTAAGGAAAGGGTTAAATCACATTTATTAACTTTTTTTTACACTTTTTTTTGCAGTGTTATAGCTCCCATAGGGACCTATAACACTGCACACACTGATCATTGTTATCCCATAGGGACCTATAACACTGCTGTTACGCCTAGCGCTCCGGGTCCCCGCTCCTCCCCGGAGCGCTCACGGCGTCTTTCTCCCTGCAGCGCCCCGGTCAGTCCCGCTGACCGGGAGCGCTGCACTGTCATGGCCATTGGGGATGCGATTCGCACAGCGGGACGCGCCCGCTCGCGAGTCGCATCCCAGGTCACTTACCCGTCCCGGTCCCCTGCTGTCATGTGCTGGCGCGCGCGGCTCCGCTCTCTAGGGCGCGCGCGCGCCAGCTCTCTGAGACTTAAAGGGCCAGTGCACCAATGATTGGTGCCTGGCCCAATTAGCTTAATTGGCTTCCATCTGCTCCCTGCCTTTATCTGACCTCCTCCCATGCACTCCCTTGCCGGATCATGTTGCCTTGTGCCAGTGAAAGCGTTTAGTGTGTCCAAAGCCTGTGTACCTGAACTTCTGCTACCCATCCTGACTACGAACCTTGCCGCCTGCCCCCGACCTTCTGCTACGTCTGACCTTGCCTCTGCCTAGTCCTTCTGTCCCACGCCTTCTCAGCAGTCAGCGAGGTAGAGCCGTTGCTAGTGGATACGACCTGGTTGCTACTGCCGCAGCAAGACCATCCCGCTTTGCGGCGGGCTCTGGTGAAAACCAGTAGCCTCTTAGAACCGGTCCACTAGCACGGTCCACGCCAATCCCTCGCTGACACAGAGGATCCACTACCTGGAAGCCGAATCGTGACAACTGCACACACTGATCATTGTTATCCCATAGGGACCTATAACACTGCACACACTGATCATTGTTATCCCATAGGGATCTATAACACTGCACACACTGATCTTTTACCCTGATTCCTGCAAAGCCATAGCTTTGCAGTGATCAGGGTTATCGGCGGTCGATTGCTCAAGCCTGAATCTCAGGCTTGGAGCAATCAATCGCCGAGGGGATACGCCGGAGGCAGGTAAGAGGACCTCCACTCGTGTCCCAGCTGATCGGGACACTGCATTTTCACTGCGGTGGTCCTGATCAGCACCGCTGAGCAGCCGGTATGGTTTTACTTTCGGTTTAGACGCGGCGTTCAACTTTGAACGCCACGTCTAAAGGGTTAATAGCATGTGGCACCGCGATCGCTGCCGCGCGTGTGACCCCGCGTTACATCGCGGGAGCCGGCCAAGGACGTAAATATACACCCATGGTCGTTAAGGGAATCTCTCGAGGGGCCACAAAAACAATGAACTTCAGGAAGGCAAAGTTCGATGAACTCAGAGAAGCCCTTAACAATATAAATTGGGATAATGTCCTCAAAAACAAGAATACTGACACTAAATGGGAGACTTTTAAAAATATCTTAAATTCTCACTGTAAGATGTATATACCTTATGGGAATAAAAGGGTCAGAAATAAAAGAAAACCAATATGGATGAATAAAAATGTTAAGGGAGCAATAGATGACAAAAATAAAGCATTTAAACTACTAAAACAGGACAGAAGTGAAGAAGCATTAAAAAGCTATAGAAAAAAAAATTAAAATATGTAAAAAAACTGATAAAAGCCTCAAAAATAGAGACAGAAAGACTCATTGCCAAAGAGAGTAACCCCAAAAGGTTCTTTAACTATATAAATAGCAAAAAGGTCAAAAATGAAAGCGTAGGCCGCTTAATAAATGATGAGGAAGAAATTATAAACGGGGATAAGGAAAAAGCTAATTTGTTAAACAAATTCTTCTCCACTGTATTCACCGAGGAAAATGAAATGCCAGGTGAAATACAGCAAGATAAGGTAAACTCTGCAGTACAGGTCACCTGTCTAACCCAGGAAGAAGTACAGGTCACCTGTCTAACCCAGGAAGAAGTACAGTGCCGCCTACAAAAAATCTAAATAGACAAATCCCCAGGTCCAGATGGCATTCACCCCCGTGTTCTAAAGGAATTAAGTAATGTGATAGACAGATCCCTATT
This sequence comes from Hyla sarda, assembly GCF_029499605.1. Lineage (NCBI taxonomy): Eukaryota > Metazoa > Chordata > Amphibia > Anura > Hylidae > Hyla > Hyla sarda. The sequence continues at coordinate 22,881,447 of NC_079194.1, forward strand.
TTTTATATTCAGGTACTGGCGCATGGTAAATGTGGTGCCAATATTTTAAAAGGGGTCAAAAGGTGACCCCGGGAATTATAGACCTGTTAGTTTAACCTCCGTTGTATGTAACTTGTTTGAGGGTTTTCTAAGAAATTCTATTTTGGAGTATCTTGATAAAAATAAATGTATGACTCCATATCAGTATGGGTTTATGAGGGATCGGTCCTGTCAAACTAACCTGGTCAGATTTTATGAGGAGGTGAGCTCCAGACTGGACCAGGAGGAATTGCTGGATGTCGTATATCTGGATTTTTCCAAAGCATTTGATACGGTTCCACATAAAAGGTTGGTGCATAAAATGAGAGGGATTGGGCTGGGGGAGAATGTTTGTAAGGGCAAGTAACTGGCTCAGTGATAGGAAACAGAGGGTGGTTATTAATGGTACTTATTCTGATTGGGTGACTGTTACTAGTGGGGACCACAGGGGTCCGTCTTGGGTCCTGTTCTATTTAATATATTTATTAATGACCTTGTAGAGGAGTTGAATAGTAAAGTAGCAATATTTGCAGAGGATACTAATCTCTGTAAAGCGGTACACACTATAGAGGACAGTGTACTGTGTATAGTAGATAACACTATAGAGGACAGTGCACTGTTGCAAATGGATCTGGATAGGTTGGAGGTTTGGGCTGAGAAGTGGCAGATGAGGTTCAACACTGATAAATTAAAGGTAATGCACATGGGGAAGAAATATCTGGGCTGGGATTATGTATTAAATGGGAGAACCATTGGGACGACTGACATGGAAAAGGACTTGGGAGTTTTAGTTAATAGTAAATTTAGATGTAGTGACCAGTATCGGGCAGCTGCTGCCAAGGCAAATAAAATCATAGGGGGCATCAATAGGGGCAAAGATACCCACGACAAGGAAATAGTTCTACCGCTGTACAAATCACTAGTCAGACCACACATAGAATACTGTGTACAGTACTGGGCACCAGTGTACAAGAAAGATATAGTGGAGCTGGAGAGGGTTCAAAGATGGGCAACCAGGGTAATACGGGGAATGGGAGGACTATAGTACCCAGAAAGATTATCAAAATTGGGGTTATTTAGTTTAGAAAAAAGGGCTTAGGGGCGACCTAATAACTATGTATAAATATATCAGGGGGCCGTACAGAGATCTCTCCCATGATCTATTTATACCCAGGACTGTGTGTATAACAAGGGGGCATCCTCTACGTCTAGAGGAAAGAAGGTTTCTACACCAGCAAAGACGGGGTTCTTTACTGTAAGAGCAGTGAGACTGTGGAATTCTCTGCCTGAGGAGATGGTCATGATGAACTCTGTAAAAGAGTTCAAAACGGGCCTGGATACATTTTTGGAGAATAATAACATTGCTGGTTATGTATACTAGATTTATCGGGACAGAAGGTCCAGAGACCAGAGTCCATCAAGTTCCACCTATATCCCTAATGAGCCCCTGCTGAGTTGATCCAGAGGAAGGCAAAAAACCATCATACTAGAGGTAAAAATTCCTTCCCGACTCCAAATATGGCATCAAAATAAATCCCTGGATCATAAGTGACTCCACCCCTCACATTATATATACAGTATATCCCATAAGTGAGTCCACCCCTCACATTATATATACAGTATATCCCATAAGTGAGTCCACCCCTCACATTATATATACAGTATATCCCATAAGTGAGTCCACCCCTCACATTATATATACAGTATATTCCATAAGTGAGTCCACCCCTCACATTATATATACAGTATATCCCATAAGTGAGTCCACCCCTCACATTATATATACAGTATATCCCATAAGTGAGTCCACCCCTCACATTATATATACAGTATCTCCCATAAGTGAGTCCACCCCTCACATTATATATACAGTATATCCCATAAGTGAGTCCACCCCTCACATTATATATACAGTATATCCCATAAGTGAGTCCATCCCTCACATTATATATACAGTATATACCATATGTGAGTCCACCCTCACTTTTGTAAATATGTTCTTTCTTTTCATGTGACAACACTGAAGAAATGCCCCTCTGCTACAATGTAAAGTAGTGAGTGCACGGCCTGTATAACAGTGTTTAATGTTGTGTCTCCTCAAAATAACCCAACACAACAAATAATGTCTAAACCTTGGCAACAAAAGTGAGTGCACCCCTAGGTGGAAATGTCCAAATTGGGCCCACAGAGCCATGTTCCTTTCCTCGTGTCATGTGACTCGTTAGTGTTACAAGGTCACAGGTGTGAATGGCAAGCAGGTGTCTTTGGTGTTATCGCTCTTACACTCTCTAATACCGGTCACTAGAAGTTCAACATGGCAAAGAACTCTCTGAGGATTTGGGGAAAAAAAAGAATTGTTGCTCTACATAAAGATGGCCTAGGCTATAAGAAGACTGCCAAGACCATTCAGCGGTTTCACAGGACAGGTTCCACTCAGAACAGGCCTTGCCATGGTCGATCAAAGAGGTTGAGTGCACGTGCTCAGTGTCATAAGAACCACTCACACAGTGTTAGATTCGTGCAGCGTGTGAACATATCCTAATAAAAAAAAAAAAACAGTCACATTGTCTAGATCACAAAACAATCAAGAATCTGGGTAAGTTTTTATATTTTTTTATATTTTTTTATATTTTTTGGAAAATTGCCACCCACAAGAATGTTTTGCCCAAGAATCAAACTTGGGCAAATCTCTCAGGAGTGGGTGAAAATCTTATTGTTATTGTAGACCAATGTTTTCCGAACCAGTGTGCCTCCAGCTGTTGCAAAACTACAATTCTCAGCATGCCCGGACAGCCGTTGGCTGTCCGGGCATGCTGAGAGTTGTAGGTTTGCAACAGCTGGAGGCACGCTGTTTGGAAAACACTATTGTAGGTAAAGAACTAATTTGAACTGATAGTGTCCAATAGCATTTTATTTTTATTTTTTTAGTTTTTTAAAACATTATTAAGAATTAAGAAAAAAAATCTGTTGACAAATACAGAATTTTCAAGTTTTGAAAATGTGATTTTTAGAGCAATAAACCCCCCGTCTGGAATGATCTGTTTATCCAAATACAGGATTGAAATTGTTGAAATCCTATTTCCGAGCCGTGAAGGCGTTCGGTCGTATCCTTTTGTTTTTGTTTTTTTTTTTTGTTTTTTTTGTGCTTTTGAAATATAAATCTTCTACCGACTCCGAGATTTATTATCGACTGTAGCGGAATATAGTGCAATATCTATTTATATCCAGCGCCATCCGCTTTACTTCCTTCTTTTACGTGTTTTCCCAGCTTCGGAAACGGAGAAACGTTATCTTTTCACAACAGCGAGAGTGTTCCTGAGATATTAGATCATAGGAGCTTACAGTAGTGTTTCCTAAATGGGGTGCCTCCAGCTGTTGCAAAACTACTACTCCCAGCTTGCATGGACATGCTTGGAGTTGTAGTTTTGCAACAGCTGGAGGCACATTAGTTGGGAAACGCTGGCTTACAGACATGTCTTGCATCTTGTGTTCAATCAGATCGCAGTATTAATTGTTATGATTATTATTATTATTATTATTATAATAATTATTAGTATTAGTAGTTGTAGTATTAATTGTTATGATTATTATTATTATAATAATTATTAGTATTAGTAGTTGTAGTATTTTTTTTTATTATTATTATTAGTATTATCATTATTATTAGTAGTAGTAGAAGTATTAGTATTTATTATTATTAATTATTATCATTATTATTAGTAGTTGTAGAAGTATTATCATTATGAATACTATTATTATTCTTATTCTTATTATTACTATTATTATTTGTAGTTGTAGTAGCATTTATTATTATTATTATTATTAGTAGTAGTAGTAGTAGTAGTAGTAGTAATATTACCATTATTATTATTATTAGTAGCTGTGTAGCTGTAGTAGTATTTATTATTATTAGTAGTAGTAGTAGTAATATTACCATTATTATTATTATTACTAATATTATCATCATCATTATTATTATCATTATTATTACTATCATTAGTAGTAATAGTAGTATCATCATTATTATTAGTAGCATTATCATTATGATTACTATTATTATTATTAGTAGTTTTAGTAGTAGTAGTAATATTTTTTTATTATTATTTGTTTATTATTATTTTTATTATTAGTAGTAGTATTATCATTATTATTAGTAGTAGTAGTTGTAGTAGTAGTAGTAGTATTTATTATTATTAATTATTATCATTATTATTAGTAGTAGTAGTAGAAGTATTATCATTATGATTACTATTATTATTATTCTTATTATTATTACTATTATTATTTGTAGTTGTAGTAGCATTTATTATTATTATTATTAGTAGTAGCTGTGTAGCTGTAGTAGTATATTTTATTATTATTATTATTATTAGTAGTAGTAGTAATAGCACCATTATTATTATTATTACTAATATTATCATCATTATTATTATTAGTATTATCATTATTATTAGTAGTAATAGTAGTATTATCATTATTATTAGTAGTAATAGTAGTATTATTAGTAGTAGTATTATCATATGATTACTATTATTATTAGTAGTAGTTGTAGTAGTAGGAGTAGTAATATTTTTTTATTATTATTTTATTATTATTAGTAGTAGTAGTAGTAGTAGTAATATTTTTTTATTATTTTATTATTATTATTAGCAGTATTATCATTATTAGTAGTAGTAATAGTTGTATTATTCATTAATCATTATGATTACTATTATTAGTAGTAGTAATAGTTGTGAATAGTAATATTTTTTTATTATTATTTTTATTATTATATAAATTCAGTCTCATGTTCAGGTTTTTAGATGCGGCTTTTGGGGGAAAAAAAAAAGGAAAAACGTATCCAAATTATACTGAAGAGTAGACTTTTTATAGTAGTGGTCTCCAAACTGTGGGCCTCCAGTGGTTGCAAAACTACAACTTCCAGCATGCCCAGTCAGCCATTGGCTGTCCGGGCATGCTGGAAGTTGTAATTTATGCTAAATATGCAGAACATGCAGGCACTAGGACCGCCCGGAAATGCGCCATCTCCATGGATGGCAATGCATTTTTCAAGCGGACTCTGTCAAAAGAATTGACATGTCGAAATCGGGATTCCAAAGGCAGATGTTTCTGCTGTTTGGTGCAGCAGAATCCCATTGAAAACAATGGGACTGTTACGCCGAGCGCTCCGGGTCCCTGCTCCTCCCCAGAGCGCTCGCTGCGTTCTTCTGTGTGCAGCGTCCCGGTCAGACCCGCTGACCGGGAGCGCTGCACTGTTATCGCCGGCGGTGATGCGATCCCCGTAGCGGGACGCGCCCGCCCGCGGGTCGCATCACAATCGTCTCACCTGTCCCGTTCCCCTGCTGTCATGTCCTGGCGCGGGCGGCCCCGCTTTCTAGGGCGCGCGCGTGCCGGCTCTCTGAAATTTAAAGGGCCAGTGCACCACTAATTGGTGCCTGGCCCAATCAGTGGTAATCACTCCATACATATATAAACCCACTTCCCCTTCCTGTCCTTGCCGGATCTTGTTGCCTTAGTGCCCTGAGAAAGTGTTTTGTGTATCCCAAGCCTGTGTATCCAGACCTTCTGCCGTTGCCCCTGACTACGACCCTTTGCTGCCTGCCCTGACCTTCTGCTACGTCCGACCTTGCTCTTGCCTTGTCCCTGTGTACCGCGCCTATCTCAGCTGTCAGTGGGGTTGAGCCGCTATCAGGTGGAACGACCTGGGGGTTACCTGCCACTGCAAGTCCATCCCGCTTTGCGGCGGGCTCTGGTGAAAACCAGTAACCCCTTAGATTCCGTTCCCCTGGTACGGCCCACGCCATCACCTCACTGACCCAGAGGATCCACCTCCAGTGTCCTCTCTGCATACCAGTCCGGTTCCTGATAGGGACTCTGCTGCAACAGAATTTCCAAGCAGAATTTTTCCTGCCAGATTCTGTTTGGAAATTCCGCTGTGTGAACTAAGCCTGAAGATAATAAGAGTGGCCAAAACAACGGAAACAATAACATTAAGTATGGGTAAATGTCTAATGTTAGGGGACTCGTGCACACCCGTTAAGTAGTATAATTAATATTTATTTTTATTTTTTAAATATGGGTTTTATTCCAACCTTTTTTTTTCTCCACCAATGTCAGACTTTTGCACATGTTAAAGAAGCACTCCAAATTTTTTTTTATTTTGTTTATTTACTTTATTACTTTTATAATATAGTGTAGAGGTTCTTGTGTATGCTTTGTTCTTACCTGTTTTAGCTGATGTAGCAGACATGAAATTGCCTTCATGTTGGTTTGCAATTCCATCAATTCCATTGCTGAAATGACTTTGTAACGCTGCCTACATTTCTAATGAATCCTTTGGCTTTGTATGTGATGTTTGATCACTGCATTATTCAGACTACTAGTGCTGGAGTTTATGCAGGTAAACTTAAACTTACTAGACTCATAAGTGGGTTGTCAGTTCACATTATGTGCAGTTTTGATGCGTTTTTAGAGATATATTGCTATGAGGTGAATTTATTATTGTAAACCCGACCAGTTTTGTCTGCTTATGCGCCAGAACTTTGCGCTTCGCGCCACAAATTCTGTCTGCGCCAGAATTTGCACCAAATATGTAAAAACCCGACCAACTCGCCATTTTATTCAGGGGCGTGACTGTTGGTAAAAGGGGCATGGCCACAAAAAGGGGGCATGGCTGCAAAAAAAAGGGGGCGTTTTCACAGAAAATGTAGTGGATTTGAGCTCTGGAAAACCCAACAGTTCAGAGAATGTGTAAAAAAAAGCAAAATGTAGGGAAACCTTAGTAAATACAGTGGAAAAAATACACAACACTCTTAGTACATGTATACAGATAGAGCTGGAGGGGAGGTGTATAACTAATATATGTCCAGATTCCATAGAGATAGCAGCAGCAGTATACAGATAGAGCTGGAGGAGAGGTGAATAACTACTATAAGTCCTAATCCCATTGAGATGATAGCAGCAGCAGTATACAAATAGAGCTGGAGGGGGTGTAAAACTACTGTATATCCTGATTGCATAGATATAGCAGTATACAGATAGAGCTGGAAGGGAGGTGTATAACTAATATATATCCTTATACCATAGAGATAGCAGCAGCAGTATACAGATAGAGCTGGGGGGAGTAATTTACAAATCTGTTTAACTTTCCGGAGCCAGTTGATATATATAAAAAAAAGTTTTTGTCTTGAATACCCCTTTAAATGGGCACTGTCAGATACAACAACTTTTGATATGTTGTAAAGCATTGATAATCAATAGGTTTTGCAATTGCTTTCATTAGAAAATTTTCAGTATTTCATACTAAAAAAGCCAGTCAAACAACTGCCCCCCCCCCCTGCCTGCTTGGACACATACTAGTCCTGCTGTGTCCATGCGTCATGCCATGGACACACTTCCTTGATTGACAGCTGTGAGCGCAGGGCTCAGAGCTGGAGGAAAAATCCTCCCACTGTCAGCTTGTGTCCCGCTCCTGTCAGTGAGGACATGCTGGGAGTTGTAGTTTTGCTAATGCTAGGGGAGATGTGAGCAGAAAACATACTGAGGGAGGGGGCGGAGACCTGCACAGTGAGGCCACGCCCCCTCCCTTTGAGAGGAATTCAGACTAGTGAGCTAAATATAAATAAAGGTGCTAGACACATAATTAGATGTACATGGTCAGGATTAGGTACTGAGTGTTGGATCTGACGGGTACGCTTTAACGCCCCAAGCCACAAGTGACATAACAGTTGTAAAACTAAAAGTGTCAGCAGGCCCACTTTAACACCAACCCCTAGGCGGACACACTTCCCCCTGAGGCACACGGGTGAATTTTCAATGACCAGATCAAAGTCCAGACCCCAATACAATCTTTGAACCCATTTGTGAATTAGAGAATCAGCATTGCAGGCACAACAAATCCCTCCCATACATTGTGTTGTACCATGTACTGTGTGCAAACAGCATTTTGTGTGGTTTTTATGAATATGTTTTGTTTTGTTTGCTAGAATATCCACAGACAAATAGTAAGAGTTTGCAATACAAATACTGTCTGGAATGATCGACCGGGCTTTGTTCATCCAAATACAGAATTGGAATTGTTCAAATCCTATTATGGAGCTGGAGGTTTGAGCTGTGAGCAGGTTCGGCATTTGTAGTTTTATGCTTTGTTCTTTTTGTGTTTTTAAGATATAAATCTTCTACTGAATCGTAGGTTTATTATTGACCGAGGAGAATAGAGGAACATAGTCCAATATCTAGTTAAAGGGGTTATCCAGGTATCGAAAAACAGAGCTTTTTTTCTTTCAAAAACAGCTCCCTGTCTGTCTCCAGGTTGGGTTTGGTATTACAACTTGGCTCCATTCACTTCAATGGAACTGGGCTGCAGAATTACACCCAACCTGGAGACAGACAGGGAGCGTTTTTTGAAAGAAAAAAAGCTCTGTTTTTCGATTCCTGGATAACCCCTTTAAAGCAGGTGTTCTCAACCAGGGGTACCCCTAGACGTTGTAGTTTTGCTACAGCTGGAGGTCCTCAGTTTGGAGATCACTAGCATAGAATATAACCCACAGTTTGATGTAGAAGATTTGATTCTACAAGGGAGTTATAATCCACACATGATGGGTCTACCACATGGTTTGCTCTCTATGGTGGCTGTATGGAGCCATTATACAGGGTGTTTAGTGTCTTAAAAATTTCAGATGTTGGCTATTGCTAATGGTCGCTTGTCAATGGGCTTTTCGCTATACTTTATACTAGCCAAACACACACCAAGATTAGTCAAGTCACCATGTGAGGATCTGCTGGACCTGCACGGACAAACAGGGTCAAGTACAAGATGAAGAATCGGGTGCCCCAATATTGCATTAAAGTTTTATCCCTTATTGCTAATCCATAAGAAACAGGGAGGTATACACTCCTGAAACATGACAAGGCAGGCTTGACTGGTTTTGAGGAGTGGTTTACCCCTTAGTCATAGTTTTTGTTGGCTCCAATTCTTTAACAATACCAGTAAAAAAATATGTAGCAAGGCAGACTTGATGGGTTTCAGGGGTAATATTTAGCAGTATGACAAGGCAGACTTGACAGGTTTCAGGGGGTGGTTTACCCCTTAGTCATATATATATATTTTTTTTGCTCCAATTCTTTAACAATATCAGTAAAAAATATGTAGACTGCCCTATAAATAAATATAATCATAATAAATATCACTCTCCAGCGGATGTTGCTTCGTGTCAGGTTCGCTGCATGTTTTTTCCAGGCCTTAGTTTAGTCTGACATTGGCTTTTGTTAGAAAGTCCCTATACACTATATGACATCTCGGCTTTCACGTCTCCCTCCCAGATATAGGGTTTATTTCTAGGCATTTAGCTGCCTTCCTTTTACATAATTGAAATCATTAACCTTCCCATTTAATGAAAAACACATCCCGAAGCATTAGTAGTGAGAACAAGCCCAGGAGACACAGCAGAGAGGATGTGTGGAGTATGTATATGTATCTGATTATATAGATACTGATACACGGTCATACGAGCGGCACTGATAAGGTGCTGTCTGGTCGTATCTTTGGGCGAATCGCAAGTGTGTCTCCGCTCTATGTGTTCGGGATGTCTTACGCCTGCGGCCGCTCGGCTGGCTCAATGTGGCACTTCATTTATACTGTAGGGACATTGGGCGATGACCATGTGAAGGCTTCTGTACCCGGCAGACGTGTCCTGCTGCCTATATTTAGCCACCAACGAACATGGGACCAGGCTGAAGATAATTCGCACAGACAGAGCTCCAGCAGATAACAGTAGCCAAAGGGCGAGAGGAGGAGGACAAGGTACAGTAGATGTAGTGGAGGGGGGGACTAAAGAAAGCGAAAAAAAAAACAGAGAAATATCGGAAGAGAAAAGCAGGAGACGCAAGGAAATTAAGGGGTCAAATGGGAAGAAGTAAAAGCTTGATAGAAAAAAAAAAGAAACAAAAATAGCACTCCAGATTGGGGGGCGGAGAGGCAGTCATTTATAGGAGGACCACGCAGTAGATGGCGAAGAGCTAGAGGTGTAGAATTAAATGCATTCAAGTAAAGCGTTCGGGAAGAAGATCAAAGAGAAAAAGACTGGGTTATGCACTTGTAACTAAACACTTCATATGAGGAAGGCAAATGTCAACCGCGAGGAAAACGCAGACTATTAAAACAAACCGAGCGGAAAAAAAAATCTAGAAAACAAAAGCAAAGAAATGGAAAAGTCGTAGATGATCATACATAAAAGCCATGGCGGAAGCCGGAAAAAAGATTTATGATTATTAAGGCAGAAGAAGACGATTTTATTAGCGGTGTGAGACCATCTCCGGCTAATTCCGATTCCTCACACCTGGAAGAAGTTAGTTTATTTTATGCCACTGTCCCGTATTCATGAGGCAGTCCATAGAGATTGGATTATATTGTATATCTGTAACCCCCCCCCCCCCCCCCCCAGGTACATGGGGCCCCCAACATCTATAGATGGAAACAAGAGGATTGTCTCGGAATCAGAAATAGAACAATGGACTCCACAAAGCAATTTCATTATCTTCCCGAGACAGTCTTACAGGAATTGTGGCTTATACCCAGAAGCTCATTTCAAAGCTCCCGAACGAGACGGTAGAATGTGAGTTCAGGAGGGTTTTTTGTTAGTGAAGAGAGATGTATGGAGATGAAAAAAAGACGATTGCTGGATGAAGGCAACAAAAGATATGAATGCAGTAAAAGGAGGAAACGTGACGAAACACTTTGGAGAGAAGTAGGTGGATGGTTGAACAATTGTTGACCGGCCATCGGATGGATGATCATTCTGCAGAAACAGCCATACACATTTTAGTCCATATTGGCCGTCAAGGTGACTATACACTTTAGATAGAAGTAGGTTGATGGTTAAATGTTTAAAGATTTGTTGAACAATCATCTGATGGATGACCACTCCGCAGATACAGCCATACACATTTTAGTCCATATTGTTCCAGTTAAAGGGATACTGTGCCCCTAGACATCTTATCCCCTATCCAAAGATGTCAGATCGCGGGCGTCCTGCCGCTGGGGACCCCCGCGATCTCCCTGCTGCACCCGGCATTCGTTTAGACCATTGGGTGCAGTGCCGGCGGCTCATGACGTCACAGTCACGCCCCGCTCGTGACATCACGGCCACGCCCCCTCAATGCAAGTCTTTGGGAGGGGGCGTGACTTCCTTCACGCCCCCTCCCATAGACTTGCATTGAGGGGGCGTGACCGTGACGAGCCTCCACCCCACATCGCCAGTCATCGGCACGGAGAGAAGTTAGCTCTGTGCACCGGATGTCTGGGCTGCCGCAGCTGAGATCACGGGGATCCCCAGTGGTGGGACCCTCATGATTAGACATCTTAGCCCATATTCTTTGGATAGGGGATAAGATGACTAGGGGCGGTGTACCCTTTAAGGTGACATACACGTTTAATAGAAGTAGGTTGGGAATTTGAACAATTGTTTACCGACCAGCAATCTGATGAATGACCGTTCTGAAACGGCCATACACATTCTAGTCCAGATTGACTGTTATGGTCAAGGTGGTCATACACGTTGAAAAGAAGTAGGTTGATGGTTGAACTATCTGATGGATACCCATTCCGCTGAAACTGCCATACACAACAGTCCATATCGGCCGTTACAGTCAAGGTGGCCATACATTTCCAATAGCTATTGGCCAAGCCTTCTCCCTCCCAATACTCCTGAAGGCTTGGCACAGGTGAATGATCATGTGTTCTCTATGGAGAGAGAAAAGAAGCTGCTCCTAGACAGCTCTGGTGGCAGTCTCTTTCTCCAAGGACAAAAGGGTCAGCAGTTGCAATCCAACATGACTGCTGAGACACAATTAGCTCCTAGCAGGCTATAACTACCCCTCCCCCTTACTACAATAAATACTTAAATAATAACTGACACAACAACAATTTAACTTTTCCGTGGGTGGGGATCGGCCACAGCTTTATTTATAAAATTACTTATATAAATAACAATTTAACTGTAACAAAGACACCGATTGGCTTCTTACCAACCCGAGAGGTGCTGCCACACCGTCCTGTGTGGAGGTCTACCCCGGGTTGACCCCGCTTTCACCGTCTTCTTACCGCCAAGCTGTGACTTACAATAAACAAAGATACAAAAAGGGAGGGAGGGAGGGCAAAACTCCGGGTCCTGGGCAGATTGAGGGGGGAAGGGAGGCACCACAGCTATAAATACCCAGGGGAGGGCCTCTGAAAGCCCGGGAAACTATTAAACCCCTGATTGGTGCACTCCTTCCCCCCCCCACCCATGGGACATACCACTGTAGCCATTTGCAAGTTTTACAGGCGGGGGAGGGGGCTAAAAACCTTGCCTGTATATTTCTTAACCTCTTACTGCTCACCAGTCAGGGGGCAAGCTAGTTATGCACAGCTTGCCCCTCCAGACTGCTGAGACACAATTAGCTCCTAGCAGGCTATAACTACCCCTCCCCCTTACTACAATAAATACTTAAATAATAACTGACACAACAACAATTTAACTTTTCCGTGGGTGGGGATCGGCCACAGCTTTATTTATAAAATTACTTATATAAATAACAATTTAACTGTAACAAAGACACCGATTGGCTTCTTACCAACCCGAGAGGTGCTGCCACACCGTCCTGTGTGGAGGTCTACCCCGGGTTGACCCCGCTTTCACCGTCTTCTTACCGCCACGGAGGAGACCAGTTAGCCCTACACTGGGCTCCGACCCCCACCCAAGAGATAGTGGATAGCCAACACCTGGGGCCACCTCCAGCCCCCCAGCACACCCAACACATTTCCTCTCCAGGAAATCCGCTCAGCGCTTTTCCTCTCCAGGAAATCCGCTCAACACTTTTCCTCTCCAGGAAATCCGCTCAACACTTTTCCTCTCCAGGAAATCCGGGCACCTGCCACCAGGACCAATTTTTTAAATTTTTTTTTTTTTTTTTTTTTTTTTTTTTATAACCCGTGTGAACTCATCTCTCAGACTCGCCCATACACCGAAGGGTGCTGCAGCACTCGCACCACCTCGAAAGCCGCTCTCAAAACAAAAACACACCTGGGAAACATCAAACTGGGCGAATATAGCAACACAACATGCAGATCGCCCGCGGCCGTCGTGCAGCGCTACCCTCTCCGGAAACCCAGCCACCTCCGCCGGCCCCGATACAAAAAGAGAGCAAATCCAGAACTCACAAAACAGTCATTCGCGGACCCTCATGGAGCACGAGCTGCGTGTCACGGATCGCCTAAACAGTCTCGGACCGACGGGCCTTTATTAGTTTTATTTTTTATTTTATTTTTTTAAACTTTTACCATGAAACGCACAAAATAGGCACCCAAAAACACAGACACCCAAGTCCCATGGAAGGAGACGAGGAGAAAGAAAAAGTGCCCCATCCACATAGCCCTGAAAAAAGCTAGCGCAAAAACTCGGATCAGAAAAACAACGCAAAAGCGACAACCAAAAACCTGCAGCCGCCACTAAGCGACCCAAAAACAGATAGGAAAAACCGGTCGCCGACAGCAAGGCCACCCACTCGCGGGCCCAGCCCCTATGTATACACCACCCGCAAAGCAGAAAGAAAATCACCCCCTGCCATGTGCCGTGCAGCACAGCGGGAAAGCCACCCAACTTTTTATTTATTTATTTTTTTAGATTATTTATTATTTTTATTTTATTTTTATTTTTAGCTGATTCACATGAACAGGTGAAGATCCCACATCACATACTCAGAATGTTATTTGGATACACTGAGAACACTGCCCAAATCTCGAACCTCCTTGGAGAGGTGACACAGCAGATAACTTCCGTTATCACATCCTATTAAAACGAAACAGGAAATCAAACATTAGCCTCGTAAGGTCACTTCAAAGGGCATTCCAGGTACCGAAACCAAACTTTTTTTTTTTTTTTTTTTTTTCTTCTTTTTTTATGTTTTTATCCCCTGTCCACAGACCCTTTAGAACCTCCGGGACCCTCCACGACTGTAGATAGACATCCCGGCCTCCACACCGACACCAACCACTCGCAAGTACCGTACCGTGAGTGCGACCAAGTCGCAGGAGCCACCAAAGCGGACCACAAATTACACCACTCTCCCCGATGACCCACGGGCCGGCCACACAAGCAACCCTCCGGAACTACAGCCAGAGAAAACAGGACAAAGCGTCAACACCCAATACCGACCCAGGGAGCATAGCCCTGAAAGAAATTGTAACTCCAAACAGCGAAGCACTAGATGCAACAGGCAGAGCACAGGAAGAAAACACGCCCCGTGATCACTCAAATCACACACTAGAAAAGAAGAAAAGCATCACAAAATTAGCGCGCAACCAAGCGCAGGGGACTTGCAACCCACACAGTAACGTTACAAGCCTAGAACATGAGCTGCCGAAGCAAGCACCCAAAGTCCCACAACCAACACCAAGGGAGAAGCACAAACAAAACCCCAAGCATGGCAGAAACCCACTGACTACCAAGACCCAGGGGTAAACCACCCCACAGCACCACTGGAAAACCAAACACCACACCAACAACCGACCAAACCAGCCACATCCGAGAACAAAGCGAGCTCCCCGTGAAGGGAACTGAAAGCAGGCCAGGCCACCGCATGACCCTTGAAAAAACCCCAACCAACCGAAATGTCAGCCCAAAGCGTACCAGGGGCACATATGCGGGGGCCCAAATACCAGACACCCTCGGCGGCCAAAGACAACCTGCAGGAAAAAACTCCGCCCAGAACCATATTCCATGCGGAACTTACAGTAAACCAGCAAGGACCGGAACAGGGGCACCTAGCGAGCCCCGAGGAAACCAAAGCAGAGAAAACGCAATCACTCCCCGTCCACAGGAAAACTGCAGACCAACGCCAACGCGGCATGCGGAAGACTGCAACAAACCACACCCCAACAAGCGTAGAGCACAGGAGTATCCCCCTCCGGAAAACCACCACAAACAAAAGAAACCACGAGGAAAGACAAACTGAGACTCAAAGCGAAACCTACCCACCGCCACATCAGCTAAAGCGCCCAGCACGACATACAGGAGTCCCATGCCTACCAAAGATCGGGAGCAAAACAGGAGAAAACATCAGACAATACACTAGGACAAACAGAGCAGCGGAGAGGGACTACAACTAGTGACGGAGAGAAACACCAAACAAAGGGGGAGAAAACCAAAAGAAACAAAACCGTAACTGGGTGCCACCGATTCAAAATAAGGAACAAGCCTCAGGAGCTAAATCCACAAAACCCGGTCATCCAGAGCGTAAGGCCAAAAGACCACTCACCTAAGCGTGCACCGCAGAAATTGATACCACACCAAAGCACCCCGTCAAGAAAAGACGTACCCAACTCACAACCAGAGACCAACATAGACATACACCTATATCCGAGACCCAAACCCAACAAACCCACAGGAACAAAAGGTGGAAACTACCAGAACAGCCATAAGCACACTAACCGGGGAAGGAGAGGGAACCAACCCAGCTAGCCAGTTGAAGACAACTGGCCTGCCAAAGCACCAAGGGCAGGCACGAAAATAGAGCCCCCCCTGCCCCCCCGCAACAGCACACTCACTAAGTCCAGAAGATGGAGAAGGCACAAAAGCAGGAGGAACCACTTCACCACCGCAGGCGTTGAACAAGGCACGCTGGAGACCACCTGGTTGCGGGTACTCTGCCGCCGCCCGGAATGGCGCCGGGAAACCAGCAGCAGAGAACTCAGGAAGAGGGACAGCAGCGGAGAGGGTTTGGGGTGCAGTGGCTGCCTGAACCATGCGCCGTGATCCGAAGTTTACAGCGATACAATTGTCGTGTCAAACAGAGTTGCGATATAAATATATATATATATATATATATATATATATATATATATATATTTTATTTATTATTTTTTTTTATTTTTTTTTTATAGGTATGAAAAGCGACCAAAATACGCTATATGGGACTGTAGAATTTATATATTTAATTTTTAATTCGCGCTTACACACGGATCAAATGAGGATATATAACTTGATAGTGCGGACATTGACGCACGTGGCAATACCACATGTGCCTGTGTATTGAAATCTACACAGTTTGTACTTTTTTTTTTTTTTTCTTTTTTTTATTGTAATTTTTCTTTTATTTATTTCTTCTTTTTTTTTTTTGTATTTTAATTTTTATATTTTTTTATTTTTATTTATTTAATTATTTATTTTTTAAATTAATTAAGTAAATTTTTTTATTTTTTTATTTTTTATTTTTTTTTTTTTTTTGCGCATACGCCATTGAAGGAATGCTGCAATCGAAGACATATTTAGATAGTACGGACATGTACGCACGCAGCGATACCATATACATGCTTGATGCAATACAGTTTTTATTTTATTTATTTATTTAATTATTATTAGTTATGTAGTTATATTTTAATTCATGTTTTTATGTATGGGGGAAAAAGGGGGGGGGGGGGGGAGGAGTGATCCAAACATTTATCATGGCAAGGGTTAAATATTTTTTTTTTTTTTTTTTTTTTGTGCGCAATGCTATAGCTCCATAGGGAGCCATAACACTGCACACACAGATCACTTGCCATGTATTAACATGGCAATGATCTGGGTTGTCAGTGATTGATTGCTCAAGCCTGAATTTCAGGCTTGGAGCAATCAATCCACGAGCGGACGCGCAGGAGGCAGGTGAGTGACCCTCCTGCTGCGTTCCAGCTGATCGGGACATCGCGATTTAATCGCGATGGTCCCGATCAGCCCGACTGAGCAGCCGGGACGCCTATACATACATTCAGATGCGGCGATCAACTTTGATCGCCGCATCCAAAAAGGTAATGCCGGACATCTGCCCGATCGGCGATGTCCGGCATTAGCACGGGTCCTGGTTGCTAATAGCAACTGGGACCCGACGGCTATGATGCGCGCTCGCCTTGTGAGCGCGCATTATAGCTGGGAACACGCAAATGGACGTTAATAAACGTCCATTTGCGCAAGGCTATACAAAACAGCCGCAGCAACCCAGGGGCCGCCACCGCAGACGGAGGGGACAGCAACGGGGAAGGAGGCAAAGCGCGCACATAAGGAGCACGCCTGGCAAAGGGGCTCGGGCCAGGGGCAGAGAAGTGGATTGGAGGAACGGGCAAGGAAAAGGATTAAAGGTACGGGAAGGGGATTAAAGGAACGGGGCAGGGAAGAGGAGTAAAGGAACGGGCAGGACAGGCGGACGGGGGGGGGGGGGTGTCAAAGGAGAGCGGGACTGTGAGAGGGCGAGAGGTCCGCCAGCCTCCCGAACCTAACGCCAGGGTGCAACAGGAGGGGAGGCCAGCTCAGCCACAAGCGAGCATGCCAACCCTCACCCTCCAGCTCCATCCGGGCCATAATATAAGGGGCAGATACATACCAACCGGCAGACAAAACTCCGGGTCCTGGGCAGATTGAGGGGGGAAGGGAGGCACCACAGCTATAAATACCCAGGGGAGGGCCTCTGAAAGCCCGGGAAACTATTAAACCCCTGATTGGTGCACTCCTTCCCCCCCCCACCCATGGGACATACCACTGTAGCCATTTGCAAGTTTTACAGGCGGGGGAGGGGGCTAAAAACCTTGCCTGTATATTTCTTAACCTCTTACTGCTCACCAGTCAGGGGGCAAGCTAGTTATGCACAGCTTGCCCCTCCAGACTGCTGAGACACAATTAGCTCCTAGCAGGCTATAACTACCCCTCCCCCTTACTACAATAAATACTTAAATAATAACTGACACAACAACAATTTAACTTTTCCGTGGGTGGGGATCGGCCACAGCTTTATTTATAAAATTACTTATATAAATAACAATTTAACTGTAACAAAGACACCGATTGGCTTCTTACCAACCCGAGAGGTGCTGCCACACCGTCCTGTGTGGAGGTCTACCCCGGGTTGACCCCGCTTTCACCGTCTTCTTACCGCCACGGAGGAGACCAGTTAGCCCTACACTGGGCTCCGACCCCCACCCAAGAGATAGTGGATAGCCAACACCTGGGGCCACCTCCAGCCCCCCAGCACACCCAACACATTTCCTCTCCAGGAAATCCGCTCAGCGCTTTTCCTCTCCAGGAAATCCGCTCAACACTTTTCCTCTCCAGGAAATCCGCTCAACACTTTTCCTCTCCAGGAAATCCGGGCACCTGCCACCAGGACCAATTTTTTAAATTTTTTTTTTTTTTTTTTTTTTTTTTTTATAACCCGTGTGAACTCATCTCTCAGACTCGCCCATACACCGAAGGGTGCTGCAGCACTCGCACCACCTCGAAAGCCGCTCTCAAAACAAAAACACACCTGGGAAACATCAAACTGGGCGAATATAGCAACACGACATGCAGATCGCCCGCGGCCGTCGTGCAGCGCTACCCTCTCCGGAAACCCAGCCACCTCCGCCGGCCCCGATACAAAAAGAGAGCAAATCCAGAACTCACAAAACAGTCATTCGCGGACCCTCATGGAGCACGAGCTGCGTGTCACGGATCGCCTAAACAGTCTCGGACCGACGGGCCTTTATTAGTTTTATTTTTTATTTTATTTTTTTAAACTTTTACCATGAAACGCACAAAATAGGCACCCAAAAACACAGACACCCAAGTCCCATGGAAGGAGACGAGGAGAAAGAAAAAGTGCCCCATCCACATAGCCCTGAAAAAAGCTAGCGCAAAAACTCGGATCAGAAAAACAACGCAAAAGCGACAACCAAAAACCTGCAGCCGCCACTAAGCGACCCAAAAACAGATAGGAAAAACCGGTCGCCGACAGCAAGGCCACCCACTCGCGGGCCCAGCCCCTATGTATACACCACCCGCAAAGCAGAAAGAAAATCACCCCCTGCCATGTGCCGTGCAGCACAGCGGGAAAGCCACCCAACTTTTTATTTATTTATTTTTTTAGATTATTTATTATTTTTATTTTATTTTTATTTTTAGCTGATTCACATGAACAGGTGAAGATCCCACATCACATACTCAGAATGTTATTTGGATACACTGAGAACACTGCCCAAATCTCGAACCTCCTTGGAGAGGTGACACAGCAGATAACTTCCGTTATCACATCCTATTAAAACGAAACAGGAAATCAAACATTAGCCTCGTAAGGTCACTTCAAAGGGCATTCCAGGTACCGAAACCAAACTTTTTTTTTTTTTTTTTTTTTTCTTCTTTTTTTATGTTTTTATCCCCTGTCCACAGACCCTTTAGAACCTCCGGGACCCTCCACGACTGTAGATAGACATCCCGGCCTCCACACCGACACCAACCACTCGCAAGTACCGTACCGTGAGTGCGACCAAGTCGCAGGAGCCACCAAAGCGGACCACAAATTACACCACTCTCCCCGATGACCCACGGGCCGGCCACACAAGCAACCCTCCGGAACTACAGCCAGAGAAAACAGGACAAAGCGTCAACACCCAATACCGACCCAGGGAGCATAGCCCTGAAAGAAATTGTAACTCCAAACAGCGAAGCACTAGATGCAACAGGCAGAGCACAGGAAGAAAACACGCCCCGTGATCACTCAAATCACACACTAGAAAAGAAGAAAAGCATCACAAAATTAGCGCGCAACCAAGCGCAGGGGACTTGCAACCCACACAGTAACGTTACAAGCCTAGAACATGAGCTGCCGAAGCAAGCACCCAAAGTCCCACAACCAACACCAAGGGAGAAGCACAAACAAAACCCCAAGCATGGCAGAAACCCACTGACTACCAAGACCCAGGGGTAAACCACCCCACAGCACCACTGGAAAACCAAACACCACACCAACAACCGACCAAACCAGCCACATCCGAGAACAAAGCGAGCTCCCCGTGAAGGGAACTGAAAGCAGGCCAGGCCACCGCATGACCCTTGAAAAAACCCCAACCAACCGAAATGTCAGCCCAAAGCGTACCAGGGGCACATATGCGGGGGCCCAAATACCAGACACCCTCGGCGGCCAAAGACAACCTGCAGGAAAAAACTCCGCCCAGAACCATATTCCATGCGGAACTTACAGTAAACCAGCAAGGACCGGAACAGGGGCACCTAGCGAGCCCCGAGGAAACCAAAGCAGAGAAAACGCAATCACTCCCCGTCCACAGGAAAACTGCAGACCAACGCCAACGCGGCATGCGGAAGACTGCAACAAACCACACCCCAACAAGCGTAGAGCACAGGAGTATCCCCCTCCGGAAAACCACCACAAACAAAAGAAACCACGAGGAAAGACAAACTGAGACTCAAAGCGAAACCTACCCACCGCCACATCAGCTAAAGCGCCCAGCACGACATACAGGAGTCCCATGCCTACCAAAGATCGGGAGCAAAACAGGAGAAAACATCAGACAATACACTAGGACAAACAGAGCAGCGGAGAGGGACTACAACTAGTGACGGAGAGAAACACCAAACAAAGGGGGAGAAAACCAAAAGAAACAAAACCGTAACTGGGTGCCACCGATTCAAAATAAGGAACAAGCCTCAGGAGCTAAATCCACAAAACCCGGTCATCCAGAGCGTAAGGCCAAAAGACCACTCACCTAAGCGTGCACCGCAGAAATTGATACCACACCAAAGCACCCCGTCAAGAAAAGACGTACCCAACTCACAACCAGAGACCAACATAGACATACACCTATATCCGAGACCCAAACCCAACAAACCCACAGGAACAAAAGGTGGAAACTACCAGAACAGCCATAAGCACACTAACCGGGGAAGGAGAGGGAACCAACCCAGCTAGCCAGTTGAAGACAACTGGCCTGCCAAAGCACCAAGGGCAGGCACGAAAATAGAGCCCCCCCTGCCCCCCCGCAACAGCACACTCACTAAGTCCAGAAGATGGAGAAGGCACAAAAGCAGGAGGAACCACTTCACCACCGCAGGCGTTGAACAAGGCACGCTGGAGACCACCTGGTTGCGGGTACTCTGCCGCCGCCCGGAATGGCGCCGGGAAACCAGCAGCAGAGAACTCAGGAAGAGGGACAGCAGCGGAGAGGGTTTGGGGTGCAGTGGCTGCCTGAACCATGCGCCGTGATCCGAAGTTTACAGCGATACAATTGTCGTGTCAAACAGAGTTGCGATATAAATATATATATATATATATATATATATATATATATATATATATATTTTATTTATTATTTTTTTTTATTTTTTTTTTATAGGTATGAAAAGCGACCAAAATACGCTATATGGGACTGTAGAATTTATATATTTAATTTTTAATTCGCGCTTACACACGGATCAAATGAGGATATATAACTTGATAGTGCGGACATTGACGCACGTGGCAATACCACATGTGCCTGTGTATTGAAATCTACACAGTTTGTACTTTTTTTTTTTTTTTCTTTTTTTTATTGTAATTTTTCTTTTATTTATTTCTTCTTTTTTTTTTTTTTTTTTTTTGTATTTTAATTTTTATATTTTTTTATTTTTATTTATTTAATTATTTATTTTTTAAATTAATTAAGTAAATTTTTTTTTTTTTTTATTTTTAATTTTTTTTTTTTTTTTGCGCATACGCCATTGAAGGAATGCTGCAATCGAAGACATATTTAGATAGTACGGACATGTACGCACGCAGCGATACCATATACATGCTTGATGCAATACAGTTTTTATTTTATTTATTTATTTAATTATTATTAGTTATGTAGTTATATTTTAATTCATGTTTTTATGTATGGGGGAAAAAGGGGGGGGGGGGGGGAGGAGTGATCCAAACATTTATCATGGCAAGGGTTAAATTTTTTTTTTTTTTTTTTTTTTTTGTGCGCAATGCTATAGCTCCATAGGGAGCCATAACACTGCACACACAGATCACTTGCCATGTATTAACATGGCAATGATCTGGGTTGTCAGTGATTGATTGCTCAAGCCTGAATTTCAGGCTTGGAGCAATCAATCCACGAGCGGACGCGCAGGAGGCAGGTGAGTGACCCTCCTGCTGCGTTCCAGCTGATCGGGACATCGCGATTTAATCGCGATGGTCCCGATCAGCCCGACTGAGCAGCCGGGACGCCTATACATACATTCAGATGCGGCGATCAACTTTGATCGCCGCATCCAAAAAGGTAATGCCGGACATCTGCCCGATCGGCGATGTCCGGCATTAGCACGGGTCCTGGTTGCTAATAGCAACTGGGACCCGACGGCTATGATGCGCGCTCGCCTTGTGAGCGCGCATTATAGCTGGGAACACGCAAATGGACGTTAATAAACGTCCATTTGCGCAAGGCTATACAAAACAGCCGCAGCAACCCAGGGGCCGCCACCGCAGACGGAGGGGACAGCAACGGGGAAGGAGGCAAAGCGCGCACATAAGGAGCACGCCTGGCAAAGGGGCTCGGGCCAGGGGCAGAGAAGTGGATTGGAGGAACGGGCAAGGAAAAGGATTAAAGGTACGGGAAGGGGATTAAAGGAACGGGGCAGGGAAGAGGAGTAAAGGAACGGGCAGGACAGGCGGACGGGGGGGGGGGTGTCAAAGGAGAGCGGGACTGTGAGAGGGCGAGAGGTCCGCCAGCCTCCCGAACCTAACGCCAGGGTGCAACAGGAGGGGAGGCCAGCTCAGCCACAAGCGAGCATGCCAACCCTCACCCTCCAGCTCCATCCGGGCCATAATATAAGGGGCAGATACATACCAACCGGCAGACAAAACTCCGGGTCCTGGGCAGATTGAGGGGGGAAGGGAGGCACCACAGCTATAAATACCCAGGGGAGGGCCTCTGAAAGCCCGGGAAACTATTAAACCCCTGATTGGTGCACTCCTTCCCCCCCCCACCCATGGGACATACCACTGTAGCCATTTGCAAGTTTTACAGGCGGGGGAGGGGGCTAAAAACCTTGCCTGTATATTTCTTAACCTCTTACTGCTCACCAGTCAGGGGGCAAGCTAGTTATGCACAGCTTGCCCCTCCAGGTAGGCTGCTATACACTGTAGACCAAACTGGTGACCTCCAGCTGTTGGAAAAATACAACTCCCAGAATACCCGGACAGCCAACTTCAACTGATCAACAGGTGCGAAAAATGTATACAGATTTGTAAATCACTTCTATTTAAAAATTTTAATCCTTCCAGAACTTATCAGCTGCTGCATGCTCCAGAGGAATTTGTGTAGTCCTTTTAAGTCTGACCACAGTGCTCTCTGCTGACACCTCTGTCCGTGTCAGGAACTGTCCAGAGCAGGATCAAACCCCACAACAAATCTCTCCTGATCTGGACAGTTCCTGACATGGACAGAAGTGTCAGCTGAGAGCACTGTGGTCAGACTGGAAAGGACTACACAACTTCCTCTGAAGTAATACAGCAGCTCATAAATACTGGAAGGATTAAGATTATTAAATAGAAGTAATTTACAAATCTGTATAACTTTCTGGCACCGACTGATTTGAATTTTTTTTTTCCCCTCCGGAGTTCCCCTCAAAGTCGGGTCTTTTTCCTGACGAAGCTGATCAGGAAACCTTATGGTATAAGAAAAATCCTGACTAATTAGCAATGACATGCATCAATTTGGCGCAAATTGTCCCATAATGGCTAAGAGAGGCGCACAAAAAAACAAGGCTGTACGCTAACCAACAGGTAGACTGTTTTGAAAACCGATAATCTTAGTAAAATCTGGGCCAATGAGTTTATCATTTCTCATCCCCCATCCGCGCACATGGTGGTCGGGTGTCTTTACGGAAA
Source organism: Hyla sarda (assembly GCF_029499605.1). NCBI lineage: Eukaryota > Metazoa > Chordata > Amphibia > Anura > Hylidae > Hyla > Hyla sarda. The sequence continues at coordinate 22,905,156 of NC_079194.1, forward strand.
ACGCGGATGTTCTGCAGTCGCCAAGTCCCCGATCTCCATCATATTTAATCCTCTCTTCAACTTTCAACCTGCAGGCCTCTCTCCTCCTCCCCGTCCTTACGTTTCTTGTTCTCTCTCTTAATCTTTGCTCTCTTTCCAGATACTGTACTCAACTCATCAGTTCTCCTGACACCTCGCGCGCGACGCCCCCCTCTATTCTCTTACTCTTTCTTCTCCCCCCTCCCTATCTTGGTATGTTTGGTGAATCTGTCTCAGTACAATTATGCATTCAGAAGGCTGTTGATTCTGTGGGTGCAGATTGTCGGGTATTTGCATATAATAGCAGCAATTTATCGCTTGGCAGCAGTGAGTGGCTTTTAGATGAGGGCAGCTGTTTTATCTGTTTAATACTGACAAACAAATGGCTCCATGTCTGCAGGAGATGCGAGAGACCTTAACTATCTCCCTGCCGAGCGGAGGAACCAACGCCGCTGCATTACAACGTCGGACCTGCGAATACTTGATGTCACGCGGCTGTAACTTTAAGGGATTTGTAAAGAAAGCGAAAAGGGAATGTGCGGGGGAACTCTGTGCATATACAAATAAAGTGTCATTTTGTTCAAATGAATTAAACCCTTAAGGACCAGGCCAAATTTTGTTTTTGCACTTTCGTTTTTTTCCTCCTCCCCTTCTAAAAATCATGACGGTTTTAATTTTGCACCTGCATCACCAATTGTACTTTATAATGACATCACTTATTTTATAACATAATCTGAGGTGAAACTGAAGTAAAAAATATTTGCGGGGTGAAACTGAAAAGAAAAATCAATTTTGTAAATTTTTTGGGGGGGAGGGGGGGGCTTCCGTTTCTATGCAGTGCACTTTTTGGTAAAAATGACACCCTATCTTTATTCTTTAGGTCCATACGATTACAAAGATACCAAATTTAGGTAGGTTTTATGTTATTTTACTACTTTACAAAAAATTATAACAATATGCACCAAAATTAGTATGTTTAAAATTGTCCTCTTCTGACAGGGCTATATTAGGGCTCACTTTTTGCGCCGTGATCTGTATTTTTCATCGGTACCATTTTTATTTTGATGGGACCTTTTGATCGCTTTTTATTACATTTTTTATGGTATATATATATCGTGGAAAGCAATGCATTTCTTTGCCGACCTCACAGAAAGAATAGACTTGAGTATTCTTTCTGTGGACACCGGAATCCGAATTTCTGCCGTGTGAGCAGTGCAGCAGAATCCTGATTAAATGGGAATGTCCATGTGGAATATTCATGCAGAATTCTGCACGGGCATTCTGTCATGTGAACATAGCCTAATATGGAGGCAAAAATGCATCAATATTATACTAGTGTGAACAGAGCCTGACAGGTAAATATCAGACATAAACAGTTCCCTTATGATGAAATGTAACTTCTCATTGTGTAAGGGATCCCGCATTGTTACTCGACATAGAATAGATGCGTGTCCTGGGCGCAGAGAATGTTTTTGTATGTGAATGGGACCGTGTTTTAGGAGTGCGCCGTGTCTACCTGCGTGTAAAGCCTGTGGGCGCGTTTTCACATAATAGCACATTATCATTAACACGCCACGTACATTGTACATTACTATAACGTACGAATGGAGCGCCAGGAGGAGCGGCGGGAGGCATGGATGGGGGAGGCGCAGGACTCCAGGGTCAGGTTTATTATATATATTTATTTTGGAGATTTTTCTTCAGCACATGGGGAATGAGCGGAGACAAAGAGAGGATCATCTATTATACTATCTATTATACATAATGGGGGAGATTTATCAAAACCTGTGTAGAGGAAGAGCGGTTTAGTTGCCCATAGCAACCAATACGATAGCTTCTTTCATTTTTAAAGTGGCCTTTTATAAAAATAAAAAAAAAGAGGCTGATTGGTTGCCATGGGCAACTGCACCGCTTTGCTCTACACAGGTTTTGATAAATCTCCCCCGATGGTCGCTGTTTCTCTACTGGGAGCCACTGTGGAAAATTGAACCGGTAAGGCCATGTAGACACGGTAGGAAAATGTGCGGAATATCCGCCCAAAAATACAAAACATCTGCCGCGGAAATTCCACATGGTAAACAGTGCCGCAGAATCCTATTGTAATCAATGCTGCAACGGAATGTCTGTGTGTGAACATACCCTAATAAGACAAAAAATGCCAAGGAGGTATGCTGGGAACATAAGCATTAATATATACACAAAACCACTGGGGGAGTCCCCTTCTGAACTAAATCAATCCTTCAAACCTCCCTTAAAAATGTACCTTTATGGTACATACTATATATATATATATATATATATATATATATAGATCAATGTAGGCAGCACACCAAAATTAGTGCAAAATTCAAGTGTTTATTCTAAGGATAGGTGACAACGTTTCGGCGATCTCACATTGAAAATGGCGGTGTGAGATCGCCGAAACGTTGTCACCTATCCTTGGAATAAACACTTGAATTTTGCACTAATTTTGGTGTGCTGCCTACATTGATCTATATTTACAACGGACCGGAGCACCGAGGTTCTAGGGCGTGCACCCGACCTTACTCTTCTCAGGAGGTGCTGCTTTCATGTGAATTGTGTATATATATATATGTATATATATATATATATATATATATATATATACATATGAAAACTAACCCACAATAGGATGACAGAGTGTTTAAAAACAGAGTCTCACAACTTAGCAAACTTAGGGATGGTACCTGTGTATGTTACTACTAAGTGTCACGTACCTGGATGTGGATGTCACAGAGCAGGTAGTGGATCCTCTACCTGTGTGGCTGATGACACGGACCGTATCGAGGAGCGGAGTCTAAGGTGCCGCTCGTCTTCACTAGAGCCCGCAGAAAGGCAGGATGGATTTGCTGAGGCAGGCGGCACCCAGGTTGCTACCCCCGATACGGCTCAAACACACAGGTACTGGGCAAGGCGAGGTACAGGAGGGTGAGACAGAGACGTAGTCAACGTAGCAGAAGGTCAAGGCAGGCGGCAAAGGTTCGTGGTCAAAAAACGTAGCAAGGAAGTCGGGTAACACAGGTAGGCAGAACAGGCAATGGGAACGCTTTCTCTTAGGCAAAAAGCACTAAAGATCCGGCAGGGATGTGTGGGAGGGGCAGGAATTTATAATATAGTGTTCAGGTGCACTTACTAATGATGGGCGCACTGGCCCTTTAAATTTCAAAGCACCAGCATGCGCCGAGGCTGAGAAGGAGCAGCAGCAGCAGTGGACGTGGGTAAGTGATGGGCCGAGATTCACATGCGGGCGCATCCCTCAATGCGAATCCCGGCCCCGCCGGTGGGCGTGGAGACGGGACTACTGCGCTCCTGCCTGGTGAGCGGGGACATGGAACTACTGCGCTCCTGGCCGGGGAGCGGGGACACAGGGTTACTGCGCTCACGGCCGGTGCTAACCGACGGAGCGCAGTGTGTAACAGTACCCCCCCCCCCCCCTTTGGTCTCCCCCTCCTTTTATGACTCAAGAATCTTTTGAGAAGATCCTGATCCAAGATGTTTTCTTGTGGCTCCCAGGACCTCTCCTCAGGACCCAATCCCTCCCAGTCTACCAAGAAGAAACGTTTACCTCTGACAAGTTTGGAGTCCAGAATCTCCTTGACGGAATAAACATCTGAGGTACCAGAGATGGGAGTGGGAAAAATGTCCTTTTTAGAAAAATGATTATAGATAACTGGTTTCAGGAGGGAGACGTGGAAAGAATTTGGGATCCGGAGGGAGGAAGGCAGATGTAGGGAATAAGCCACCGGGTTTAAATGTCTCTTGACTTTGAAAGGCCCTAAAAAGCGAGGTCCCAGTTTGTAGGAGGGTACTCTGAAGTGGATAAATTTTGAAGACAACCACACTTTGTCTCCAGGAGAAAATTCAGGAGGAGGACGCCTCTACTTGTCCGCTTGACTTTTCATTCTTGTTGTGGCATGAAGAAGGGAGAAACGAGTCTTCTTCCAGATGGTGGTAAAGTCCCGTACTAATTAATCTGCCATAGGGACACCGGAGGGAGTAGACAAGGGCAGAGGCGGACGAGGATGAAGTCCATAGACAACATAAAAGGGTGAAGTTCCAGTGGATTCGGTATCCCTATGGTTGTATGGAATTTCGGCCCAGGGTAGAAAGTCAGACCAGTCGTCTTGGCGAGCGGAGACAAAGTGGTGAAGATAATCTCCCAAAATCTGATTCACCCTTTCAACTTGTCCATTAGACTGGGGGTGATAGGCAGAGGAGAAATTCAACTTAACTTTGAGTCGTGAGCACAGTGCCCTCCAGAATTTTGAGACAAACTGGACTCCACGGTCAGAGACTATATTAGGCTGGGTCCACACTACGTTTTGTCCCATACGGGAGCGCATACGGCAGGAGGGAGCTAAAACCTCTCGCTCCCGTATGTGACCGTATGCGCTCCCGTATGCCATTCACTTCAATGAGCCGACCGGAGTGAAACGTTCGGTCCGGTCGGCTCATTTTTGCGCCGTATGCGCTTTTACAACCGGACCTAAAACTGTGGTCAACCACGGTTTTAGGTCCGGTTGTAAAAGCGCATACGGCGCAAAAATGAGCCGACCGGACCGAACGTTTCACTCCGGTCGGCTCATTGAAGTGAATGGCATACGGGAGCGCATACGGTCACATACGGGAGCGCGAGGTTTTAGCTCCCCCCTGCCGTATGCGCTCCCGTATGGGACAAAACGTAGTGTGGACCCAGCCTTAGTCAGCAAACCATGGAGGCGGAAAATATGTGTAAAGAATTGTTTGGCAAGTTGGGGTGCGGATGGTAAGGTAACCCAGGCAAGGGTACAAAATGTGCCATCTTAGACAATCAGTCCACCACAACCCAGATGACCGTATTGCTGCAGGAAGAAGGGAGATCCGTAATAAAATCCATTGCAATGTTGGACCAGGGCTGTTCAGGAACAGGCAATGGATTTAGTAGACCGGCAGGCTTGGTGCAAGAAGTTTTGTCCCGGGCACAAACAGAGCAGGAGCGGACGAAGTCTATGACATCCCGTTTTAGAGTGGGCCATCAATACTGTTGGGAAATTAATTGCATGGATTTTCGGATCCCGGCATGACCTGCCAACAAAGATGAATAGCAAGGGAATAGAGAGGGCGCTACCTAGCGCATTACCACTAAAAACAAGGGTGAACAGAGGTAATTACAATGCTCACCCAGAATGTTACACTCGCCAAGTGTAACAATGGAAAAGGGCTTGTGTGTAAGTATGCCGGCAGCTGGTCCACCTTAGAACAGATTCACAAAGAAACAAGGAGCCCCCATGGAGGTGGCGGACATCAAGAGGCGCTGGACACACTCGGAGGGTAAAATCCACTTTAATCACCCATCATGCAACGCGTTTCACAGATTATCTGCTTCATCAGGCATAATGAAGCAGATAATCTGTGAAACGCATTGCATGATGGGTGATTAAAGTGGATTTTACCCTCCGAGTGTGCCCAGTGCCTCTTGATGTCCGCCACCTCCTTGGAGGCTCCTTGTTTCTTTGAACAAAGATGAATGACCCCATTTCAGGATTCGGAGTCTCAAAAAAGTCTGGGAGACGTGGTACCAGGCAGCAAGTCAATAGGACAATCGTAAGATATGACATCATTGCGATCTCATAGCGGAGTTGCCCAGGCCAAAGCCTTACCAGACAGGAGACTGATGATGAAGGCCACCTTTGCACGTTCCGTGGAGAACTGGTCCGCCATGAGCTCAAGGTGCATGGAGCACTGTGTCAAGAAGCCTCGACAGGACTTGGGATCCCCCCTCATATTTTTCAGGAAGGGACAAGCGGAGTCTGGTTCCGGAGGAGACTGCAGAAGCAGGAGGCTGTACTGGAGCTGGAGGAGGCTGTGGCAGTGGCGGTTGCTGCTGAGTGGATAACAACTGCTGCATCATGGCGGAGAACTGGTTAAGTTGCTGTGCCTGCTGGGCCAACTGCTGGGACTGGAGCGCCACGATAGATGCAAGATCTGAGTTATGAGGCAGAGGAACCCCAGTTGGATCCATGGCGGGATCTTGCTGTCACGTACCTGGATGCGGATGTCACAGAGCAGGTAGTGGATCCTCCACCTGTATGGCTGATGACACGGACCGTATCGAGGAGCAGAGTCTAAGGTGCCGCTGGTCTTCACCAGAGCCCGCCGCAAGGCAGGATGGATTTGATAGCTGCCGATGTTCTGTAACTTGGCTTCAGAGTCATTATTTGCCCCTGTGCCTAGCCCAGGATCCAGCGATATACCTTCAGGTGGTATTGAGGATAAACCACGCCCTGGCGTAACAAACACAAGGGGTTAATGCCATCTACCCCTGGGCTAATTCCATCTGCCCTCATCACACCCGAACCACAAATGGATTCCAAGTCAAATTCAAATTAAATGACCAATGTCGCGTTTCAGGTGCATTAAGGTGAGTGCACCCTGAAACGCGTCATTGGTCCTTTTATTATCCTGCAAATAAGCGAGTCCACTTTGAATCTGAACATTATTCCTGACATGGAATCCATTGTCATTGGGATAACTGGAGCCTGACATCACAAGAATTTTCTTTCTTCCCCTCCGTATCACGTTCTACAGGACAGGTTTCCCCTTTTCTGCAACTCCTAAGCTATGCAGCTACTCCACAGCATTTGTTACCCTATTAATAGGTGAGCGGCCATATTACAAAGGCCTCTATCCACTCCAACCGCTCATATTCCCATTGATCATTAGAAGGGAGGCCAAGTTGTCCCCCCAAAGTAAATGGAGTGACAGTGCTCATGTTCAGCAACCACTCAACTCACTGGTCCAGGAGAGAACAAAGGACCTCTATTCCTATGACCAGCGGGGGCCCCAGTGGCCAAACTCCCACCCCTTAACTAGTTACCCATATCCTGTGGATCAGAGGTAAGGGTTAATCTTGGGATAACGTCTTTAATGGGGTACTCCGCTCCCCAGCGTCCGGAAGTTTATGGTTCTGAACGCTGTGTGATCACTCGTGAGGTCACGCCCGCCACCTCAACGAAAGTCTATGGGAAGGGGGCATGACGGCCGTCATGCCCCCTTCCCATAGACTTTCATTGAGGGGGTGGGCGTGACGTCACGAGGGGCGGCCCTGAACACGGAAGCTCGCACACAGTGTTTGGAACAATAAACTTCCGGACGCTGGGGAGCGGAGCTCCGGAAGCAGGACAACGGAGAACCCCTTTAAAGGGGTACTCCGCCCCTAGACACCATAGGGGATAAGATATCTGATGGCGGGGGTCCTGCCGCTGGGGACCCCCGCGATCTCCCTGCTGCACCCGGCATTTGTTTAGAGCGTCGGATGCCGCGCTGGAGTCACGCTCCCTCCCATAGACTTGCATTGAGGGGGCATGGCCGTGACATCACAAGCAGGCATGGCTTTGACGTCACAGGCCTCAGCCCCGCATTGCCAGTCATCCGGCAAGTTCGCTCCGTGCACCGGATGTCTGGGGTTCTGCAGCCGAGATCGCGGGGGAATCCCCAAAGGCGGCAACCCCCACGATAAGACATCTTTTCCCCTATCCTTTGGATAGGGGATAAGATGTCTAGGGGCGGGGTACCCCTTTAAAGGCTTATTCGCACAGAGGAAATTCAGGCCGAATCCGCAAGGAATTTATTGTGTATTTCGTGTTAAAGTCCTATCGATTTGAACTTCTGCAACTCTATTCACCCAGTAATTTGCGCAACGAAATTTACCACACAGATTCGAATACGCCGGAAGAACGGTCATGTCATCAGAATCCGCAAGTTAATGGGACAAAGCCAATGAGACTTTGTATTTCCACACCAAATACCACTTTGAATTCTGTGCCAATTTAGTGGCAATTCTGCTTTATTTTCGCATGGCGAAGAGAGAGGATTTCTGCGAGGAAAATTTTCCTCCCAATTTTCATGGTCTGAACATACCCTAAGGGCCTGCAGGATCTCGAGGTTGTGGTAACTTGTGAGCCGATGACCCCCATCTTGCCGGATGTGGGCAGTAGACACAGGCATGGGGGTGCAGCCTGAACAATACGTTTAGGCACAGCGGGCACAGTATAAGGGGTCATGATAAGTGTCATAGTATCCACAGTACAAGAGTACAACACATGCGTATTTGGTTTGACAGAACAAAGTGTTGGAATAATGGAAATGTTCTCTTTTTATCCACTGACCAGAGAATTTCCAGCCATTTATTCAAAGGATTTTCTGTGAATTTAATAGTAAATAGGTTGGATTGTGAGACCACGCCCATTGTCCGGATGACCACACCCCTCTCCCGGCTAGGGTTGCCACCTGGCCGAAATTTTTTCGGTATGGCCGGTATTTTTCCAACCAATCCTTCAACTCCCGGAATGTTGCACCATATACTATACCAGTGTTTCCCAACCAGGGGACCTCCAGCTCTTGCAAAACTACAACTCCCAGCATGCCCGGACAGCCAACGGCTGTCCGGGCATGCTGGGAATTGTAGTTTTACAACAGCTGGAGGTACCCCATGTTGGAAAAAATTGACCTCTACTATATACTACTATATAGTCCAACATGCTGGGAATTGTAGTTTTACAACAGCTGGAGGTACCCCATGTTGGAAAAAATTGACCTCTACTATATACTACTATATAGTCCAACATGCTGGGAGTTGTAGTTTTTGTTTGGGGCAGCTGCTGAGCCACAGGCTGTATCAGGGCATGCTGGGAGTTGTAGTTAATAACTAACTGCAACTCGAACCCGAATTTAAAGGGGTACTCCACTGGAAAACATTTTTTTCCTAAACCAACTGGTGCCAGAAAGTTAAACAGATTTGTAAATTACTTCTATTTAAAAATCTTAATCCTTCCAGTACTTATCAGCTGCTGTATGCTCCAAAAGGAAGTTATTTTCTTTTTGAATTTCCTTTTTGTCTGACCACAGTGCTCTCTGCTGCCACCATGTCAGGAACTGTCCAGAGAAGGAGCAAATTCCCATAGCAAACCTATCCTTCTCTGGACAGTTCCTGACATGGACTGAGGTGTCAGCAGAGAGCACTGTGGTCAGACAGTAAAGAAATTAAAAAAAGAAAAGAACTTCCTTCAAGCATACAGCAGCTGATAAGTACTGGAAGGATTAAGATTTTTAAATAGAAGCAATTTACAGATCTATTTAACTTTCTGGAACCAGTGGATTAAAAAAAAAATAATAATAATAATAGTCTTTTCCAGTGGAGCACCCCCCCCCCCCTTTAAATTATTGCAAGAGAAAAACCCACCATTGGTTTTTACCCAAACACCCATATCGGCAAAGTTGCGTACGGAATGCCCTTGGAATTCCCTCGAATGTTATATGGAGTTCGCCGCTATTCTAATCTGGATACAGACGGGTTAAATGATGCCACGATGAGGTCACAGCGTAATTTCACAAGAAGCGCCAACGTCCTATTTATAAAAAAAAAAAAAACAAAGCTTCACTAATGGGCACGTATCCTAAATAACACCAAGTAGCCCATTTAATCAGCTAAAAATTCAACAGGGCCCATCAATTTCTCTAGTATGTTATTAAAATTCCTGCTTGTTAAGAATAATTAAAAGCCACAGTCTGTTTCCCCAGCGGATTTCATTCTCGGTTCAGATCGGATTTTTTATTCAGTAGCGACTCAGACGACTTAAAGGGGAAAGGAAGGTTATTCCCGAAATTAGAGGAAATTTACTGTCCCTGCTAATTGCTGTTATGCTGTATTGCTTTGTGTTGCGAGAAAGGTCGAGCGGGAGGCTCCAGACATAATGCGTGTGATTGAGATCACTTGGTGCTTTATCTCTTTATATATGATATTATTTGCTATGCTTTTTGTTAAATTTTTTTTTTTTTTAAAGCAAGTCTGATACTTACTGCGCTTAAAGGGGTACTCCACTGCCCCAGCGTTCGGAACACGAGCTTCCGAAAACTCTGGGGGTGGGCTGCGGGGGTCGTGACGTGACGGTCACGCCCATCGTGATGTGACGGCCACGCCCCCCACATTCATTGTGAGTCTGTGAGAACTTGCATTAAGGGGGTGCGTGGAGTACCCCTTTAAAGGGGTACTCTGGTGCTTAGCAAACTGTTCCGAACGCTGGAGCCGGCGCAAAAGAGCTTGTGATGTCATATCCCCGCCCCCTCAATGCAAGTCGATGGGAGGGGGCGTGACGGCCGTCACGCCCCCTCCCATAGACTTGCGTTGAGGGGGCGGAGCTATGATATTACGATCTCCCGCCGCCGGCTTCAGCGTTCAGAACAGTTTGTTCCAAGCGCTGAGCAGCAGAGTAAAGGGGTACTCCTGTGAAAAACTTTTTTCTTTAAATCAACTGGTGCCAGAAAGTTAAACAGATTTGTAAATTACTTCTACTAAAAAATCTTAATCCTTCCAATACTTTTTATGGACTGTATACTACAGAGGAAATGCTTTTCTTTTTGGATTTCTCTGATGTCACGACCACAGTGCTCTCTGCTGACCTCTGCTGTCCATTTTAGGAACTGCCTAGAGCAGCATGTATTTGCTATGGGGATTTTCTCCTGCTCTGAACAGTTCCTAAAATGGACAGCAGAGGTCAGCAGAGAGCACTGTGGTCGTGACATCAGAGAAATCTAAAAAGAAAAGCATTTCCTCTGTAGTATATAGCCCCTAAAAAGTACTGGAAGGATTAAGATTTTTTAATAGAAGTAATTTACAAATCTGTTTAACTTTCTGGCACCAGTTGACTTAAAAAAAAAGTTTTCCACGGGAGTAGCCCTTTAAAGGGGTACTGCACTGCCCCAGCGTTCGGAACATGAACTTCCGAACGCTGGGTGTGGGCTGTGGGGGTCTTGACGTAACACCACACCACCCTCATTGTGAGTCTATGAGGCTTGCATTAAGGGGGTGTGTGGAGTACCCCTTTAAAGGGGTATTTTGCTGCTTAGCGTTTGGAACAAACTGTTCCAAATGCTGGAGCTGGTGCCAAGGAGCTTGTGATGTCATAGCCCCGCCCCCTGAATGCAAGTCTATGGGAGGGGGCGTGACAGCCATCACGCCCCCTCCCATAGACTTGCATTGAGGGGGCGGAGCTATGTCACGAGCTCCCGGCGCCGGCTCTAGCGTTCAGAACAGTTTGTTCCAAACGCTAAGCAGCGGAGTACCCCTTTAACCCCTTGGGGACGGAGCCCATTATGACCCTAAGGACGGGAGCATTTTTTGCAAATCTGACCACTGTCACTTTAAGCATTAATAACTCTGGAATGCTTTTACTTATAAATTTGATTCCGAGATAGTTTTTTCGTGACATATTCTACTTTATGTTAGTGGTAAATTTTCGCCGATACTTGCATCCTTTCTTGGTGAAAAATTCAAAAATTTCATGAAAAATTTGAAAATTTTGCATTTTCTAACTTTGAAGCTCTCTGCTTATAAGGAATATGGATATTCCAAATAAATGATATATTGATTCACATATACAATATGTCTACTTTATGTTTGCATCATAAAATTGACGAGTTTTTACTTTTGGAAGACACCAGAGGGCTTCAAAGTTCAGCAAAAATTTTCCAATTTTTCGCAAAATTTTCAAAATCGGAATTTTTCAGGGACCAGTTCAGGTTTGAAGTGGATTTGAAGGGTCTTCTGGTTAGAAATACCCCATAAATGACCCCATTATAAAAAACTGCACCCCTCAAAGTATTCAAAATGACATTCAGTCAGTGTTTTAACCCTTTAGGTGTTTCACAGGAATAGCAGCAAAGTGAAGGAGAAAATTCAAAATCTTCATTTTTTACACTGGCATGTTCTTGTAGATCCAGTTTTTGAATTTTTACAAGGGGTAAAAGGAAAAAAATCCTCTTAAAATTTGTAACCCAATTTCTCTCGAGTAAGAAAATACCTCATATGTGTATGTCAAGTGTTCGGCGGGCGCAGTAGAGGGCTCAGAAGGGAAGGAGCAACAATGGGATTTAGGAGAGTGAGTTTTTCTGAAATGGTTTTTGGGGGGCATGTCCCATTTAGGAAGCCCCTATGGTGCCAGGACAGCAAAAAAAAAACACATTGCACACTATTATGGAAACTACACCCCTCAAGGAACGTAACAAGGGGTACGGTGAGCCTTAACATCCCACAGGTGTTTGACAACTTTTTGTTAAAGTCGGATGTGTAAATGAAAAAAAAAAATTTTTCCACTAAAATGCTGGTTTTTCCCCAAATTTTACTTTTTTACAAAGGGTAATAGGAGAAAATGCCCCCCAAAATTTGTAACCCCATTTCTTCTGAGTATGGAAATACCCCATGTTTGGACGTCAAGTGCACTGCGAGCGAACTACAATGCTCAGAAGAGAAGGAGCGTCATTGAGCTTTTAGAGAGATAATTTGTTTGGAATGGAAGTCGGGGGCCATGTGCATTTACAAAGCCCCCCGTGGTGCCAGAACAGTGGACTCCCCACATGTGACCCCATTTTGGAAACTACACCCCTCACGGAATGTAATAAGGGGTAGAGTGAGCATTTACACCCCACTGGCGTTTGACAGATCTTTGGAACAGTGGGCTGTGCAAACAAAAAAATTAAATTTTTCATTTTCTGTTCCAAAAATCTGTCAGACACCTGTGGGGCGTAAATGCTATCTGTACCCCTTATTACATTCCGTGAGGGGTGTAGTTTCCAAAATGGGGTCACATGTGGGTATTTATTTTTTTGCATTTATGTCAGAACCGCTGTAAATCAGCCACCCCTGTGCAAATCACCAATTTAGGCCTCAAATGAACATAGTGTGCTCTCACTCCTGAGCCTTGTTGTGCGCCCGCAGAGCATTTTACGCCCACATATGGGGTATTTCTGTACTCAGCAGAAATTGCGTTACAAATTTTGGGGGTCTTTTTTTCCTTTTACCTCTTGTGAAAATAAAAAGTAAAGGGCAACACCAGCATGTTAGTGTAAACATTTTTTTTTTTACACTAACAGGCTGGTGTAGACCCCAACTTTTCCTTTTCATAAGGGGTAAAAGGAGAAAAGCCCCCCAAAATTTGTAGTGCAATTTCTCCCGAGTACGGAGATACCCCATATGTGGCCCTAAACTGTTTCCTTGAAATACGACAGGGCTCCGAAGTGAGAGAGCGCCATGCGCATTTGAGGACTAAATTAGGGATTGCACAGGGGTGGACCTAGGGGTATTCTACGCCAGTGATTCCCAAACAGGGTGCCTCCAGCTGTTGCTAAACTCCCAGCATGCCTGGACAGTCAGTGGCTGTCCGGAAATGCTGGGAGTTGTTGTTTTGCAATAGCTGGAGGCTCCGTTTTGGAAACACTGCTGTACAATACGTTTTTCATTTTTATTGGGGGGGACAGGGTAAGGGGGTGTATATGTAGTGTTTTACTCTTTATTATGTGGTAGTGTAGTGTTTTTAGGGTACATTCACACTGGCGGGATACGGTGAGTTTCCCGCTAGGAATTTGCGCTGTGGCGAAAAATTTGCCGCAGCTCATACTTGAAGCAGGAAACTTGCTGTAAACCCGCCCGTGTGAATGTACCCTGTACGTTCACATGGGGGGGGGGGGGGGGGGGAACCTCCAGCTGTTTCAAAACTCCCAGCATGCACGGTCTGTCAGTACATGCTGGGAGTTGTAGTTTTGCAACAGCTGGAGGCACACTGGTTGGAAAACCTTCAGTTAGGTTCTGTTACCTAACTCAGTATTTTCCAACCAATGAGCCTCCAGCTGTTGCAAAACTACAACTCCCAGCATGCACGGTCTGTCAGTACCTACTGGGAGTTGTAGTTTTGCAACAGCTGGAGGCACACTGGTTGGAAAACCTTCAGTTAGGTTCTGTTACCTAACTCAGTATTTTCCAACCAGTGTGCCTCCAGCTGTTGCAAAACTACAATTCCCAGCATGTCTGATCACAGAAGGGCATGCTGGGAGATGTAGTTATGCAACAGCTGGAGGTACGCAACTACAACTCCCAGCATGCCGAGACAGCTGTTTGCTGTGTGGGCATGCTGGAATTTGTAGTTTTGCAACATCTGGAGTGCTACAATTTAGAGACCACTGAACAGTGATCTCCAAACTGTGGACCTCCAGATGTTGCAAAACTACAACTCCCAGCATGCCCAGACAGCAAACAGCTGTGTGGGCATGCTAGGAGTTGTAGTTTTGCAAGATCTAGAGGGCAGTATAGAGATCACTGTGCAGTGGTCTCTAAACTGCAGACCTCCAGCTGTTGCAAAACTACAAATCCCAGCATGCCCACACAGCAAACAGCTGTCTGGGCATGCTGGGAGTTGTAGTTTTGCAACATCTAGAGGGCTACAGTCTAGAGACCACTATAGTGGTCTCAGACTGTAGCCCTCTAGATGTTGCTAGGCAACTACTCACCGGCTTCCGTCGCATCCGGGAGCCGTCCTCTTCTGCCGCACGCCGCCGCAGATCTCCGTCGCCGCCGCCGATCCCCGTCGCTCAGCTGCCTCCGGAGGGGTAAGTGGACTTCGGCGCCGATCCTCTTCGCTTTCCCCGTTCTGCCCCGCCTATTGTGGGAGGGCAGGACGGGGAAAACGAAAGCAAACCCCTCCGCCCCTGATCTGCTATTGGTGGTCGCGTCTAGACCACCAATAGCAGAGATAGGAGGGGTGGCACCTGCCACCTCACTCCTATGGCTTTAGGGGGATCGTGGGTGTCTTAGACACCCGCGATCCCCCTTCTATTCCGGGTCACCGGGTCACCATAGACCCGTAATGACCCGGAATCGGCGCAAATCGCAAGTGTGAATTCACTTGCGATTTGCACCGATCGCCGACATGGGGGGTCTAATAACCCCCCTGGGCATTTGCACGGGGTGCCTGCTGATAGATATCAGCAGTCACCCCGGCCCGGTCCCCGCCCGGCGCGCGGTGGGGGCCGCAATTCCCACGGGCGTATGGATACGCCCTTCGTCCCCAACAGGTTAAAGGGGTACTCCACACACCCCCTTTTTTTAAATCAACTGGTGCCAGAAAGTTAAACAGATTTGTAAATTGCTTCTATTAAAAAATCTTAATCCTTCCAGTACTTTTTAAGTGCTGTATACTACAGAGGAAATTCTTTTCTTTTTGGATTTCTCTGATGTCATGACCACAGTGCTCTCTGCTGACATCTCTGTCCATTTTAGACACTGTCCAGAGCAGCATATGTTTGCTATGGGGATTTTCTCCTGCTCTGGACACTTCCAAAGATGGACAGTAGAGGTCAGCAGAGAGCACTGTGGTCATGACATCTGAGAAATCCAAAAAGAAAAGCATTTCCTCTGTAGTATATAGCCCATAAAAAGTTTTTTAATTGAAGTAATTTACAAATCTGTTTAACTTTCTGGCACCAGTTGATTTAAAAAAAAAAAAAATTTCCACGGGAGTACCCCTTTAAGTTTCCAAATATATTATGTGGTCCTCATATAATGTGACTCCAGCCTAGCCCAAGCACATAGACACGGAAAAATAAATATTTGATCACCCATCCTGCTGCTGGTTAGTAACCGTTGATGTTTGAGTATAAGATTGGGCTCTTCGGGGGAAGGACAGTAAGACATTAGTCCCCACCCCTGAGGAGTTGCTTAGTAATTGCATCTTCAGATAAGGCAGATTTTGCTTTGGAATTGCAGTACTGATTCTATTCTCCAACCTAGGCTGGGTTCACACCGCGTCTTTGCAATACAGTTCCCGTATACGTTTTCAGTTTGAAAACCGCACTGAACCATATTGAAAACCGTATGCAATGACTCTCCATTGAAAACTGTGCATCCGGTTGTATCCGTTTTGCATCTTGTACACTCACCATGCATTCACTTCCTCCCTGAGTCTGCTGTACTGAGTATCTTCATCCAATCACTGCAGGCTGCTTGATAACCCTCTCTGTTTTCATGCTGCAGTCTGATAGGACAGGAGTGAGCACAGAGGAGAGCTATTCTCGCCCTCACTTCCTGAACTTTGTCCCTGCCTGTGCTTCAGCTGGGACAAAGATGATGCTGCATCTGGACAGGATTATGTTCTGGCTGGTATGGGGACCCCTAGTGGTCTTTTTTTTTTTTTTTTTTTTTAAAGCCATGATTTCTATAAAAGGAGAGATCATTTTTTATGAAGTATATTAGAAAGGTTAATGTTTATAATATAAAAAGTAATATAAAAAGTAAGCAAACTATCCCATACTAGCCAAACATGAATCACCCATCAGTTGGCTGTAGAGATGCCTTAGATCAGTTTTTCCCAACCAGGGGGCCTCCAGCTGTTGCAAAACTACAACTCCCAGCATGCCCGGACAGCCTTTGGCTGTCCGGGCATGCTGGGAGTTGTAGTTTTGCAACAGCTGAAGGCACTCTGGTTGGAAAACACTGTCTTAGATCAGGTGGGGTGAGCTCAGGTGAGGTACTACTTCTTGAAGAGACTTATTTTTAAGCAAGGCGCCATGGAAACAAAATATGCAAATGAGCTACCCTCATAAGAAAGAAGACGAATTCATAATGGCCAAACCTGAGTCACCTCCAAAAGGAAGAGTCGCCCATTTATGGGTCGTGTAAGGCTGGGTTCACACTACGTTTTTCAAATACGGTTACCGTATACGGTTTTCCGCTAAAAAACGTATAACTCCATATACGGTTTTTCCCCATATACGGTTCCAAAATGTATGTACGGTTCTATCCGTTTGCATCCGTTTTTGCCAACGGTTTTGCTATTTTGTGGGAATTAGTTTTCAAGCAATTTAATAAAGTTACTATTGTTCTATTGAAATCAGAATGTGCGCATGTGTCAACTCCAAAAACGGATTAGAAAAACCGTGTGCAACCGTATTCTGAAATTCTGTGTACGGTTCTCATAGACAACAATGTTAAAAGAACCGCATACGGTTCGCATACGGTTTTCCAACCGGAGGCAAAAACGTGGTCAACAGCGTTTTTGTCTACGGCTGAAAAATCGGCAAAACCGTATCCGAGGCAAAACGGATGCAACCGTACACAACATTTGGAATACGGTTTACAATGCATTCTCTATGCATACGGTTTCGGATACGGTCGTATATACGTTTTTTTGCGGAAAACCGTATACGGTTACCGTATTTGAAAATCGTAGTGTGAACCCAGCCTTATCAGATTTATAAAAACCTGTCCAGAGGAAAAGTTGCCTAGTTGCCCATAGCAACCAATCAGATCGCTTCTTTCATTTTTCACAGGCCTTTTCAAAAATGAAAGAAGCGAGCTGATTGGTTGCTAGGGGCAACTGGGCAACTTTTCTTCTGGACAGGTTTTGATAAATCTCCCCCATTTTTGTTTCTTTTCTGGAGGAGATCTCATCTGCATACTTTTTTTCCCCAATGGAACATTCCATGAAAATAAGCCTCTAAGGGTGCGTTCACACGCTCTTTGTTTTTGCGGGTTTTCCGCAGCGTATTTGAAAGGGGCGGGCTCTTCTCAGCTGTCCATAGCAGATTGTCCGCGGCGGAATTTACGCTGCGGAAAATCCGCCGCAGTCCCTACTGACTTCAATGGGGCTTGCGGCGGATTTTCCGCAGCGTAAATTTCGCCGCGGACAATCTGCTGTGGACAGAGCCCGCCCCCTTTCAAATACGCTGCGGAAAACCCGCAAAAACAAAGAGCGTGTGAACTCACCCTAAATCAGTGTTTCCCATCAGGATGCCTCCAGCTGTTGCGAAACTACAACTCCCAGCATGCCCGGACAGCCTTTGGCTGTCCGGGAATGCTGGGAGTTGTAGTTTCGCAACAGCTGGAGGCACCCTGGTTGGAAAACACTGCTTTAAAGGGGTACTCCGGCGCTAAGACATCTCATCCGCCCCCTCAATGCAAGCCTATGTGAGGGGGGCGTGACAGCTGTCACGCCCCCTCACATAGGCTTGCATTCAGGGGCGGAGCGTGACGTCACACGGGGGCGGGGCTGTGACGTCACAATGCTCCGGCCCCCGTGATCGCCAGTAATCAGACCCGGAGCGAACGTGCTCTAGGGACTGATTCTAACGGGGTGCTGCGTGCAAGATCACGGGAGTCCCCAGTGGTGGGACCCCCGCGATCAGGCATCTTATCCCCTATCCTTTGGATAGGGGGATAAGATGTCTTAGCGCTGGAGTACCCCTTTAAATCATTGGCCTCTTCAATGAGAATCAGTACCCTTCCCGGAGCCATGTAAACAGTAAATCCATATTAAATCAGGAACATTTTACCTTTTAATCTGCTAAAGTGCATTGTATCCGGAGGCCAGAAAGACGCTCGCTTCTAAAAAAAAATGTGCTGGCTCCACGTTCTGTTTTTTTATTTTTTTAAATTTTTTTTCTCCCCGTGTTTATTTAAGCCGCCACATTTGCAAATGAAGCCACTTAGGTCTCTGAAACACGAACCTGCTCATCCATAGATCCGCAGAACCCTGACAGATGCGGGGACTTTAATGACACAACAAATCAGCGCTGATTACGAGCCGCGCCGATTCTGCAAAAGTACAAATTGCCCTGAAGGGCTGCGGATCGGGCGAAGTCACCAACTTCTGTGTCGTCTTGCGTTAAGTTTGTGGCCGGGAGTTTCACTATATGGCGAAAGGAATTCGCACTTGGAGCGATGTGATGTTTTTGCTGTCGGAGAGCGAGAATACTCCGGACCGAGAGCCGCGGAGAGCGAAGAGCCGCTGACGTACGAGGGGCAGCTGGATGGCAGTTCTGCGAATGTGAAGCCATAAACCCTCTTGGCAGACGAGGAAAGAAGCCGTTTTCACCAGAATAGTCAGTAATTTGGGACTGTGTAACCCCCCCATTAACCATATGGCATACAGTGTGCAAGAGCCGGAGCATACGTTGTGCAGGTAATGAGAGGAACAGGGCTCCGAGCATATGCTGAACACGAGGTCGGAGTGACAGGATTCGGACCAAGCTAAACTAGGACGGGTCACCTGCATATTACAGTATTTTACTGTAAAAAGAGAAGGGGGGACGTTGGCATGCCAAGGTAACACAGTCCAGCCATGACTAATGGGTAGACAATTTTTTAAAGGGGTACTCCACTGGAAAACATTTTTTTTTTTTTACAAATCAACTGGTGCCAGAAAGTTAAACAGATTTGCAAATTACTTCTATTAAAAAAAAAACATCTCAATCCTTCCAGTACTTATCAGCTGCTGTTATGATCCACAGGAAGTTATTTTCTTTTTGAATTTGACCACAGTGCTCTCTGCTGACACCTCTGTCCATGTCAGGAACTGTCCAGAGCAGGAGAGGTTTGCTATAGGACAGTTCCTATAATGGAGAGAGGTGTCAGCAGAGAGCACTGTGGTCAGGCAGAAAGGAAATTCAAAGAGAAAAGAACTTCCTGTGGATCATAATAGCAGCTGATAAGTATTGGAAGGATTAAGATTTTTTTTATAGAAGTAATTTACAAATCTGTTTAACTTTCTGGCACCAGTTGATTTGAAAATATTTTTTTTTCCTGTGGAGTAGCCCTTTAAGGCTGGTGTTTTAGTTGGAAGTCTTAAAAGGGTTGTCTAGCCCCACATAAGTTTTTAAAAGTCATACTTATCTGCCCTAACTCTCTGGCCCTTCCATCCCCATGGGGCCCTATCCCTGCTTAGCAGCTCTCTTGCCTTCATCTCAGTAGGTAGGATGCACTGCCCAGATAATCAATGGTTAAATGGTGGATATGGCCAATGATTGGTAGAGCAGCTTTCTTACTTTTATCTCAGTAGGTAGGAAGCACTGCTCAGATAATCAATGGTGGATGTGGCCAATCATTGACGTAACAGCCACTTCCAGTTCTGCTTAGTCAGGGTTGGGCCCCATCGGGACAGATACGCCATAGGGATTGGACCAGTGAGTCTTACTTTGTGCTCATTTCCATCATTGGATACCTGGATAGAATCGTGACCTGTCTCTTCACCTGCTGCCTGTCCTGCTCTTCTGTCTCTTACCCATGATGACTGAACTCTGCCTACCCTGACTTGACCAGCTTGACTTTGTCTTCTGCTTGTTTTTTATGGTACTGTGCTTGGACAAATCAGCAACCTGGGGGTTCCCTGCTGCAGATGCCGAGATTCATGTATAGGGATTATATAGCAGATGATATATATACAATACAGTACAATCTGCAGGTATAATGTTATAGAGCAGGAGGAGCTGAGGAGATGATATATACAAAACAGTACAATCTGCAGGTATCATGTTATAGAGCAGGAGGAGCTGAGCAGATGATTTATATACAATACAGTACAATCTGCAGGTATCAGGTTATAGAGCAGGAGGAGCTGAGCAGATGAAATATACAATACAGTACAATCTGCAGGTATCATATTATAGAGCAGGAAGAGCTTAGCAGATGATATATACAATACAGTACAATCTGCAGGTATCATGTTATAGAGCAGGAGGAGCTGAGCAGATGATATATACAATACAGTACAGTACTATCTACAGGTATCATGTTATACAGCAGGAGGAGCTGAGCAGATGATATATATACAATACAGTACAATCTGCAGACATCATGTTATAGAGCAGGAGGAGCTGAGCAGATGATATATACAATACAGTACAATCTGCAGGTATCATATTATAGAGCAGGAGGAGCTGAGCAGATGATATATACAATACAGTACAATCTGCAGGTATCATATTATAGAGCAGGAAGAGCTGAGCAGATGATATATACAATACAGTACAATCTGCAGGTATCATGTTATAGAGCAGGAGGAGCTGAGCAGATGATATATACAATACAGTACAATCTGCAGGTATCATGTTATAGAGCAGGAGGAGCTGAGCAGATGATATATACAATACAGTACAATCTGCAGGTAACATGTTATTGAGCAGGAGGAGCTGAGCAGATGATATATACAATACAGTACAATCTGCAGGTAACATGTTATAGAGCAGGAGGAGCTGAGCAGATGATATATACAATACAGTACAATCTGCAGGTATCATGTTTGTAACGCCGAGCACTCTGGGTCCCGCTGCTTCCCCGGAGCGATCGCGGCGTTACTCTGCTTGCAGCGCTCCGGTCGGCGCTGCTGACCGAGAGCGCTGCTACCCTGTCACCGGAGGGGATGTGATCCGCGGGTCGGGATGTGCCCGCTGTCGGATCGCATCCCATGTCTCTTCTCACCTGCCCCGTCCTTCCTCTGTCCCGTCCCGGCGCGCGCGGCCCCGCTCTCTGAAATTTAAAGGGCCAGTGCACAACTAATTGGCGCCTGGCCCAATCAAGTCCAATCACTGTTTTCCCTATAAAACATCACTTCCCCTTCCTGTCCCTGTCGGATCTTGTTGCCTAGTGAAAGCGTTCCAGTGTGTCCTTTGCCTGTGTTTCCAGAATCCTTGCTGTTGCCCCTGACTACAAATCTTGCCGCCTGCCCTGACCTTCTGCTACGTCTGACATTGACTTGCCTCGTCCTTTTGTACCGCACCATCTCAGCTGCCAAAGAGGTTGAGTCGCTACCGGGTGGAACGACCTGGGGGTTACCTGCCGCAGCAAGTCCATCCTGCTTTGAGGCGGGCTCTGGTGTATACCAGTAACCCCTTAGACTCTGGTCCGCCTGGTATGGCCAACGCCATCACCCCACTGACACAGAGGATCCACTTCCAGTGTCCTCACCCTCCGCCAGTCCGTTTCCTGACAATGTTATAGAGCAGGAGGAGCTGAGCAGATAATATATACATTACAGTACAATCTGCATATATACAATACAGTACAATCTGCAGGTATCGTGTTATAGAGCAGGAGGAGCTGAGCAGATGATATATACAATACAGTACAATCTGCAGGTATCCTGTTATAGAGCAGGAGGAGCTGAGCAGATGATATATACAATACAGTACAATCTGCAGGTATCATGTTATAGAGCAGGAGGAGCTGAGCAGATGATATATACAATACAGTACAATCTGCAGGTATCATGTTATAGAGCAGGAGGAGCTGAGCAGATGATATATACAATACAGTACAATCTGCAGGTAACATGTTATAGAGCAGGAGGAGCTGAGCAGATGATATATACAATACAGTATTATCTGCAGGTATCATGTTATAGAGCAGGAGGAGCTGAGCAGATGATATATACAATACAGTACAATCTGCAGGGATCATGTTATAGAGCAGGAGGAGCTGAGCAGATGATATATACAATACACTACAATCTGCAGGTATCATGTTATATAGCAGGAGGAGCTGAGCAGATGATATATATAATACAGTACAATCTGCAGGTATCATGTTATAGAGCAGGAGGAGCTGAGCAGATGATATATACAATACAGTACAATCTGCAGGTATAATGTTATAGAGCAGGAGGAGCTGAGCAGATGATATATACAATACAGTACAATCTGTAGGTATCATGTTATAGAGCAGGAGGAGCTGAGCAGATGATATATGCAATACAGTACAATCTGCAGGTATCATGTTATAGAGCAGGAGGAGCTGAGCAGATGATATATACAATACAGTACAATCTGCAGGTATCATGTTATAGAGCAGAAGGAGCTGAGCAGATGATATATACAATACAGTACAATCTGCAGGTATCATGTTATAGAGCAGGAGGAGCTGAGCAGATTATATATACAATACAGTACAATCTGCAGGTATCGTGTTATAGAGCAGGAGGAGCTGAGCAGATGATATATACAATACAGTATAATCTGCAGGTATCATGTTATAGAGCAGGAGGAGCTGAGCAGTACCCAACAAAGGGGATATAACAAAGTATTGAGATGAACTTTTGTTGTTGACCAAATACTTATTTTCCACCATAATTTGCTAATAAATTCTGTAAAAATCAGACCATGTGATTTTATGGATTTTTTTTCTCATTATGTCTCTCATAGTTGAGGTTATAACCTATGATTGAAATTACAGGACTCTCTCATCTATTTAAGTGGAAGAACTTGCACAATTGGTGGCTGACTAAATACTTTTTTGCCCCACTGTCCATACTTCTTAAGGTTGAAAAAAGACCATTAAAGGGGTACTCCGGTGGAAAACTTTTTTTTATTTATTTTTTATCAACTTGTGCCAGAAAGTTAAACAGATTTGTAAATTACTTCTATAAAAAAAAAAATCTTACTCCTTCCAGTACTTATTAGCTGCTGAATACTACAGAGGTAATTCTTTTCTTTTTGGAACACAGAGCTCTCTGCTGACATCATGACCACTGTGCTCCCTGCTGACATCTCTGTCCATTTTAGGAACTGTCCAGAGCAGCATATGTTTTCTATGGGGATTTTCTCCTACTCTGTACAGTTCTTAAAATGGACAGAGGTGTCAGCAGAGAGCACTGTGCTCGTGATGTCAGCAGAGAGCTCTGTGTTCCAAAAAGAAAAGAATTTCCTCCGTAGTATTCAGCAGTTAAAAAGTACTGGAAGGATTGAGATTTCTTAAAAGAAGTAATTTACTGGTACCTGAGAAGAAGATGCCTGGGGACCCCAGATCTTCGCTGGAGACTGCTGGATCCTGGCTCAGGTAGGGAATCGACGGTGGGGGTGGGGGGGTGGGGGGGGCTGTCTGGGCATGCTGGGAGTTGTAGTTTTGCAACATCTGGAGGGCCACAGTTTGGAGACCACTGTTACAGTGGTGCCCAAACGGTAGCCCTCCAGATGTTGTCAAACTACAACTCTCAGCATGCCTAGACTGCCCCGGCATGCTGGGAGTTGTAGTTCTGTAACATCTGTCCCTTCAGATTTAGCAATTTTCATGACATTTTTGAAAATTGCTGCTCTACTTTGAAGCTCTCAAATTTTTTCTAAAAGCAAAAATATGTCCATTTTATGATGCCAACATAAAGTGGACATATTGTATTTGTGAAGAAAAATAAAATTTATTGTGAATATCCATCTCAAGTAGAGAGCTTCAAAGTTAGAAAAATGCAACATTTTCAAAATTTTCATGAAACTTTGGGATTTTTCACCAAAAAAAGGATGCAAGTAACGCCGAAAATTTAAGGTAGAATATAAGTAGAATATGTCATGAAAATAAAGTAGAATATGTCACGAAAAAACAATCTCAGAATCAGAATATTTGGTAAAAGCGTTTTCGCGTTATTAATTCGTAAAGCGACGGTGGTCAGAATTGCGTAAAAGGGCTCAGTCCTTAAGGTGAAAAAGGGCTGCGTCCTTAAGGGGTTAAGTTCAACCTATAACCCTGTTTTGTCCGTCTTGTGTTGATCCAGAACAAGGCAAATCTGAATCAACCAACTGAGCATCAAGATTTACAATGCATGCCTCCTCATTTTGTACAAGAGCAGGGACTTCTAGCATTGATAGGAGTCCCTGCTCCTGTACAAGAAATTTGAAATTCGAACTTTTGAAGACATTTTGGAAGAAAATCACAAGATTTTGATTTGCTTAACTTTTTCTGACTAAGGCTGCATTCACACCACGATTGCAGCCTACGGTTGCCGGATCCGGCTGGGGGA